>NC_090252.1:55996750-56006750 GCF_037325665.1 Littorina saxatilis
TTCTTATAATTATGTTAGGTCGGATTCCATGAACATGTTTGCATAATCATAATTGAATAGATGCTTGCACTTAAATTAATATAAACATCAATGATTACGAATGCGTTATTTTGTTATTTAAAAGAGCCTCGTAGATCTCAAGTTAGGCGCAATTAATGAATAGACGATAACGTGCATCTATGTAGTCACATAATTAGTAAGGGAAGACTATATTTAACTTAATAACAAAACTCTTTTCATCTTAACCACCACCCCCTACACATTCATCCAGCACACACCAAAAGAAACCCGTGCAACAAAACCTTTTGAATAAATGTGTGCTACGCATTTTCACATAAAGTAGTTGTGATCCAGGAAGATGAAGACCCCCAAAATTAGCAGGAGTTGTTTACCCGACTGCTTCGCGACAGTCAAGGCCGTGTTACAAGAGCGTGGGCAAATATGGTTTGCTGCGGTGTTGGACTTCGCAGAACTGTGTAACTGAGCACGATTATTGCAATAATTATTTTGAAAAGAGTATTCTGACTTTTTCACAAACACGGAAGACACTCTAAAGCTGACACTGAAACAACTTGATTAAGTAATTAACTGGACCAGCTTACCTAAGATATTCTCTTTCTGGTGTAGCTAAGATTTGGTCGTACAAATCAACAATAATTTAACTGTAAGGGTAGGAATATATAAGTGTAACCTCAACATAATGTCTGAAGATGAGGACATGGCAGATTGAATTAGATGAATATGTATGAATGACAATCGTAGCTTATAAAAAAAATGCTTTCAGGGTGAAATACGTAATAAATAATTTGAGCTTAAAAAAGTATATTCTTCACAGGAAGCAAACCGTAGTAAACATATGCAAGCTGGCAGGATCATCTGCTTTGTTTTGTTTTGTGTGTGTGTGTGTGTGTGTGTGTGTGCTTGTCTGTCAGTGTGAGTATGTGTGTGTGTGTGTGTGTGTGGGGGGTAACATTGTGACTGCCTATTTTGACCACATGCATGCGCACAAATCAGTCTTCAGTGTCATATCGTGTTTGTGTGTGTTTAAGATGAATCGTGGTTTTATTCTTAATCAAATAAATTAGGTGCTAGATTATAAAACAAACAAGCAAGCAAAACATGTATCCAAAAGCAACGGCAGCACATTGTACGCTGTAAACAATACATATTAGGTAAACACACATTACAAACCATCCACTCGTTACAGTGTCAAATGTCCGATATCAGTGCATACAGTATTATAATGCAAACACTGAACAGCGATTGCTCACGAACATTTTGACGAGACGTGATCTAAACTCACATTTTGTGTTGGTCGATAGGTTGAACCATAGACCAAATAGTCCTTGTTGCCATGGGTATAAAATAAATACACTCACACCTAGTACATATATGGGATGACTTCGGGCAATGCCATTAAAACAAAATTGCATACATTTCGTAGTGTAGAAAGCAGGGAAGCATGTTATGTTACTAGAACACCGACTAGGATGCATCTTCTGAGAATCACATCTTAATATGGATAAGGAAAACACGCCTTCTTTACAGTCAAAAACTTCCTTGGGTGTGCTATTATTGTCTCATTGAAAAGCATAAACCCGGATCTGTATGACATCAGATTTTCTACAGTAACCTTCAAACACAACTAGCGCAAACAAACACCAGCCTTGTGCACTTACGCTGTGGCAGTCTGCTGAATACTACGAGTGTGTTTGCGATAATGTGAATGTGGAGTGTCGGCTGTGGATACAAAACCATGCAGAAACTGAACTGCCACACAGCCCGTGTAAGATTTCAACTTCTTTTCATTTTCGCCGTGCTATCGGGTACAAAAGGTAAGACCTACCTGATCTTTTCACTTTTGTCAGCCAAGTGTCTTAGCATCGGTTCCCATGCTCTCTCTCTCTCGCTCTGTCTCTGTCCCCCTCTCTCTCTGCCTCTGTCTCTCTCTCTCACTCGCTCTGTCTCTGTTTCTGTTTCTCTCTCTCTCTGTCTCTCTCTCTGTGTCTCTGTCTCTCTCTCTGTCTCTGTCTCTCTCTGTCTCTCTCTCTCTCTACCTCCTTTTGTTGTTAACTTTTTAAACTTTTTAACTTTTTAATTTTAATCATTGTGTGTCTGTGCGTCCCAAGGACAGATTGTAAGAAAAGGCGTAGCCTTAAATCTTAATCCTTGTTGAATAAAGTTCAATTCAATTCAATTATCTCTCTCTCTGTCTCTCTTTCTCTGTGACTCTCTGTGACTCTCTGTCTGTCTGTCTCTCTGTCTGTCTGTCCGTCTATCTCTCTCTCTCTCTTTCTCTCTCTCTCTCTCTCTCTCTCTCTCTCTCTCTCTCTCTCTCTCTCTCTCTCTCTCTCTCTCTCCCTGGTAGTTTTTTTTAATGCTAACCTGTCTGTCTTGCTGTCATTCTATTTTTAAACATATATGTTCCTTTCACCCTGTATCTCTGTGCGCAACTCCCGTTGAAACGACTTATAGTGGCCAGTGGTAGCGGGAGCTAAATATCTATCTGTGAATCTGTATAATTTGACAAATTTACTGAAACTGTTCTAGTAAATTCATAAAAAAAGCAAGACCATTTCAGGAAATTTGTTTCCTAGAATTTACAAAATCCCCGAGTGAAACAGGAAATTTACCAATGTACTGAACTTTAAGGGATTTTGTAAATTTCCTGGTTTTGAGACAGAGATAGAGAGAGAGAGACAAAGAGAAAGAGTGAGAGACAGACATTCAGAAAGAGAGAAAGAAAGAGAGAGAGAGAGACAGACAGACAGACAGACAGACAGACAGACAGACAGACGCAGAACTCAGAACGTTATTACATAAGGATACAGGTTTTAGGCTTAGCCTAATCTTCCAACCTGTCCTTGGAACATATACAGAGAATAATTGTAAACGAAAGCAAAGACTGCGCACACACACACACACACACACACACACACACACACACACACACACACGCACAAACACAAACACACACTGAGAGAGAGAGAGAGAGAGAAAGAGAGAGAGAGAGATAGAGAGAGGGGAAGAGGGTAGAGAAAACAAAGTGAGTGTGAGAAAGTGAGGATGTCTATTTTATTGCTTTTCTTGGTAAATGTTGCAAATATGAATACAAATAATAAATAACTAAAGAATAGCAAAAATACAGAAAGACAGAAAAAAATCACGAAAGAAAGAAAGAAAGAAAGAATTACGTTATCAATACTTAAACAATAAATACATGAATGCATGAATGCACAAATGAAAGAGTATTGTATACATAACTTAGCCCATGAATTACAAAAACAAATAACAAGTAAATAAGGGTTACATTTCTGTGGGTTGAAAATGAGTGTAAGTTTCGCTTATGCACATACAGTACTTGCGAAAAAATGAAACATAATGTTTGTAGGCAGTTTGATTATTGGGTCATAAAAACAGCGCTTCGGGGGCGAGCCAACAAGCAGCGAGGCAATGTGTGCAGCGGGGACAACATAGCCGGTCGTGTCTGGGAATTTTCGCTTCTTGCTAGTGACGGCAAAGAGTACAGTACCTTGTGCTGTACCGTACGCTTTTGGCAAATACATATGAGGTTGAACTCAATACAGATTATTGGATTTTGGCACGATCTTGCACATAAGAAGAGCGTTTACGATTAATGCAATGGCAAATGTTGCATAACGTGCATCTTACCAATATTTTATTGACATAAATTAAGATTAAGGATACTAATAAGTGTGATTATTGTGGAAATATTGATTTAATTGAGTTTTTTTATTACTTGAATAAAGATGAGACATGTTTTTCTTTACAAATGTTCAGAATTATATATTTATTTATATCGGCAAAAACATTGTTTTGTAACAAAAATAATCAAATTGAAAATAAACAAATTAATCACATTATTTGAATTGCAAAAATGTCTATACGTGAATTTAAGTATGGTAAAAAAAATGACCTAGACAAGAGTTTATGTTGAGACGGCAGTTTTTGTATGTATGACGTGGCACGGTAAACATATTGTTGAAATGAAATAGCATGATTTGTACATAAATGTAAAGAAGAAAAAGAGTGAATACTGTATTTATACCTGAGTGTGTTTAAGTATTGTTAATGTGATTGTTGATATTGTGCTGAAATAGCTTTGTATTGTTTTTCTTGACTACATTAACTCGAAGTCTCACATAGATGTTTAATGTCATATTAGTATATGCAGCAGACACATATTTCAACTGCACATACATATAAATAGTTAACATTATTTTGAGAGAAGTGTTGTACATTATACATTTTATGTCCATCATAGGAACACATACCTATCATTTTTAAACATATTGGGAAACATAACACACACACACAAAAACACAAAATAACAAGTAAACAAGTGAATAAATAAAGAAAAAAAAAAGAACAAAAAAAAAAGAAAGATAAATGCATTAGTTATGCATTAATTAATGTATTATTTAATAAAGAAATATAAAGAAAGAGTCAATTAGTTAATAACAAAATAAATAAATACATTATACACACATTATTAATATTAATACGCAAAAACATAATTTAAATAACAAATTAAAGAAATTCAAAAACAAATGAATAACCAATACAAAGCTTCACGAATAATTGAATAAATACATCAACTGATAAACAGATGAATAGACATATCACCCAGAGTAGAATAAACACTGCATTTTGTGTGTAAACTGGAGAACAAAACAGAGAAGATAATGTCCAGAGTGTCTACTTTTACCACATGAAAATGTGTCATTCATCTGTATGCAAACAGATCCACACAACATACCTCCAAACCACGCCTAGGTGAAAACAGACCTGAATACCCGTCGAGTATTTGCTTTTCGCTATTTGTAGAACAGTACATCCACACCACAAGGATTTGCTTCCCTGTGTCGCCAATCCCGTCTCATCTCCCCACTTTAAGGACAACGTCATCTGTTTAGCTGTCAGCAGATCTGAGCTAATTTAAGCACACCTGTGACAAATCGACACCATCATGTAAAAGTACCAAAGTTTAAAAAAAATATCAAAGCGCCTTCCGCTTGCAAAGCTCATAAAAAGCACAACATATAACAGATATAAAAATACATTTGGGTGTCTTGAAAAAACCCCGTGAAAAGCTGCTCACAAAGTGATGCACTGCATTTATTAATAGTTAAGGACGCAGACATTTGAATCATTGGGCTGGAGGGGCGGAGCGTGAGAGCTAGTGAATGAATGAGAGAGAGAAGTCAGAAAGAGAGAGAGACAGAGACAGACAGAGAGACAGAGGCAGACAGAGAGAGACAGAGACAGACAGAGAGAGAGAGACAGAGACAGACAGAGAGACAAAGAGAAAGAGAGAGAGAGATAGATGTAAAGCCGAGCGGTCTTAGCTTCACATTAACTCTAACTGTCTGTGTCTGTGTCTTAGATGTTATACGTGTTTGAAGGTCATTTGTCAGGATGGCAATCACACGACAGGACAAACAGACACACAGAATATAAACTCAAGAAGAGGCAGGTAAAGTTCAAAATTGTATTGAATCAAAACAAATCATAAAAACAACTCAATACAAGGCGTTGTTCTTTTCAGAAAATATATCTGTACATTGGTTCACTCTATTCCTGTAATTTTCCTACTACTCGAAAAATATTTTAAGTCCTAAAATGGCTGAAAAATTGGGCATGACCCGTAGGTACCCTTAGCAAAATACGCTACTGAAAGCAATATCCTATGTCCTAAAATGGCTGAAAATTTGGGCAGAGGTTCGGGGCCTGAGTAAAAATAAAGTAAAAGAGCAAAGCGACGCCACTTTACTCGCCGTGTGGTAACCTGGGACTGCGGAACGTTTGTTTTTAACCCTGTCAGTTCAGTCCACAGGGCGGAGTCCGGTATACCATTTAGACACTTAAGCCAGGTTGGTTGCCAAAACTCCGGAGGACAGTTTTAGAGATAACAACAAATACTTTGTACTAGGTTGGGAACTTCCCACAACCGTTCGGTACTAAGGTTGCCTCCCACAACCTTTTCCACAGGCACAGAAGCAATGCTGTAACTCTAAGTGGGAAGTCCGGTATACCATTTAGACACTTAAGCCAGGTTGGTTGCCAAGACTCCCCCGAACCTTGAAAACTAGCAGCTTATATACCTTCCATGACTGTCCCTGACGTCAGTCCACGTGCAAAAACAAATTCGTGGCAAGTGACAGGAGCGTGACTTTGGGTTCACAACCCCGCCAGGCGCGATCGTATCAACGTCATAGAACAAAATGGGGAGGGAGGGGGGGGGGGGTAGAGTCTCGAGGCTGCTGTCAACCTCCATAGAAGCTACAGTTAAAATCCCTCAAAAATACACAAAAACTCCTGTACAAAGAAAACTACATCAAAAACGCTATAAAGAAATACATCAATAAAATGGAAATTCTTCAACGCATCATTTAATACCAAACACTCATTGGTTATCAACACTGTGAACAAAGTGCAAAACCTCTGACTATTACCTCGCAAAATAGTCATGTCACACCAAAAACCGTATGCAGTTACAAGTTAACCACAATCAAACACAGTGTATATTGAACAGGCTTCTCATATGTAGATGATAAACATAAAATCTACATTCTACTAAACAAATGAATACAGAATACATATTTATATAGAATACATAGGTAAAAGAAAGAATGATATAAAAGCTACAGAAAAGAAAAGAGAGAGAGAGTAGAGAGAGTGTGTCTGTATGTGTATGTGTGTCTATGTATGTGTGTTCGTCTGTGTGTAACAAGTATTATCATAGACCTGTATTAGAAATAAAGAATCAGGTCAAAAAAAAGAAAGGGGGTTGGGAAGGGAGGTGAATATAGCAAAACAATGCCCTCAGTCGTTAACGGCCCACGTGCATAAACATTCGTGACAGGAGAAACGACCTAGGGGTCATATCCCGTCAGTTCTGTCGGCGCCATCGTGTCAAAACCAATTAACCAATTAATTCTACCGCAAGAGAACAATAGAAAACGGGACCGTATCATACCTATTTCCAAACATTTACTAAACAAAAGAACAAATATGATTTTAGAGTGTGAATCTTAATTCCAAACAGTTTCAATATTAACCTAGATAATATATTCTGCTCTCTACGCCTTCTCTTCTTCTTCACTCTATATACTTTAAGAAGAACATTGCATATGGAGAAAAGACAAAAATATTCCTGTAGTCGCTTTTCTCCACAATGCCCCCCTCCACAAAAACAGTTTGCCCTCAAACTGAAAATGACCGAGGGTATTGAAACTTCTTAAAGCAAAAGCAAAAATATATTCCTGCTTAAAGTATACATCAAACACTATAAGTACTCATCCTTTTACACAAAACAAAACTCATATTTACAGAAAACCAGTGAAACACCAATGCCTCTCTCTTTCTTTTGCTTCTGACACCAAATGTAAAAAACGAGCGGAAGAATAAGATTTGCGTTAGCAACACCATTAGTAACGCCGAACCAACAACCTCTGTTCGTTCTTATGGGATTCCAACTCAAAATAAAAAACACCTCTCTCAGCTTCTCAGTTCTATTATCATAATAAATTGCAAACAAAAAAAGAAAAAATATATTGTTACACAAAAATATTAAAATAATGCGATTATTGCTTCTTACGCCGACACCAAAAAGGAGGGAAATTAAAAAAAACGTCGAAATAATTTGGATTCTTCGCGACAGGTTACAGTAAAAACAACGAAAACAAAAAAACTGTTATAGTGACACAAAATTATTTTAAAAGAACGTTAGAATTTCCACTCTAGTCTTCTGTTCCATTTAAAAAAAAAAACCACACACCGATTTACTTCGCCATGGTTACTCAGCATTGAAATCAAAAACATGTGTAAACGAAATTCCCAGCAACATTCAAAAGAAATAACAACCAACAAAACCAGTTTTCTCCAACGTATTCATGTTCAACATTTCAGCAAGTACGAGAAACCTTTAACAAAATAAAAAGACAAAATGTATACTCTTACCAGTCGTAAGTGTACATGAACACCGCATCTGTTGTCCGTCCCCATCGTAGCAGTCTTTGAATCGCACACACACAACGCGGTAACTCCTCTATAGCTAACGTCTGTCTTTCTCCTTCTTTTGAAAACAATCCTAATTGACTCATGTAACTGTTTAACTCAATGTCTTTGATGCTCTACATAATAAAACCTTCGATCGTTGACGTCATCGTTGTTGGAGTTGCGGCGACATCACGGATGCGGCGTTGACGACGATGATGTTACGTCGCTCTGACGTCATCTCGTCACAGCATCGGCGTCGACATCGGCTGGCGCGTCCTCGCGGCGCCAGACAGCTCCCTCCGTCACAGCAACGACATCAACATCGGCTGGCGCGTCCTCGCGGCGCCAGACAGCTCCCTCCGTCACAGCAACGACATCAACATCGGCTGGCGCGTCCTCGCGGCGCCAGACAGCTCCCTCCGTCACAGCAACGACATCAACATCGACTGGCGCGTCCTCGCGGCGCCAGACAGCTTCCTCCGTCGTTTCTGTCACTGCAAAAGCGTCGACCTCGGAGAAACATCCGCCCCCGGACGACCCCCAGCTGGAGCATCGTTTAACACTGAGACGCAGCTGGCATCCCAGGTCGACCACCGTGTCTTCATCGGGACGGAGGTAGTGGTGTTGCTGACTGCCACCGTAGATTCTAATAATGATTTTCGAAGAGATTTGAGGGTCTGTGTTCCTTTCTTTGACAACCTTCTCGGTCTCTGCAATAAGTTCATGAATTGGTGACCGATGCGTGTCTTCGGGACCCCTCGTTGTAATCTAAGTCCCCTTCCGAGAAGTCCATCTCTCAGGCTCCCTCGCTGCTGGATGCACTTAGCTCTCCAGTTGATCAGCCCACCCGACCTATGTGGCCGCATAGGTCCAGCACACGCCGCTCAAACCGCTCTTTCGGTTATGCTTGCCTTGCCTGTCCTCTGGTAGGTCTTCTGTACCATACCCTCCAGTGCCACCTAGTGTGACACCAGGTCAAGACGGTTCCCAATCCAATCCCCCGCAGGTTGTTGGACTACACCCATGGCAGAGTGTATATGACTCTTCTGTAGTAAGTTGTTGCAACAAGAAAAAAAACCAAATGTTTCATCAGCTCTGGCCAGACGCTGTCTACTCCATCGTGAACCCTACAGTCTCCTCTAATGGTCAAATCTCAGTCTCTCCAGCAGGCGATGACGTAGGTCTGCTGTCTCTCCTTTCGCTGTTGTCTGCCTCTACACTCGTCATTTCGTGATCCATCCCCACATCAGGCTCTGTCTGGGTCCTTTCTGTTGCCTGAAGTTTGTCTGACGTCATGCACTGCCCGCAGAAATGCCGCCTGTTCTTCCTTTCTCTCGCAATGATTGCAGTCTTCCTGGTGACACGGGCGTCAAGACAGGGCATCTGCGTTGGTGTGCTTCTTGCCTGGTCCGTGTTCAATGTCAGGTCGTTCGTCTTCTTCTTCTCCAGCCGACACGTGACCTCCGGTGTCGACTACTGCTCGTTTCCCGACTTCCGGTTACGTCCCCGTGCCTGCGGTTGTGTTCGCCTCAGTCCTTCGATCCGTTCGGCATAATTCTCGATCAGGTGCAGAGGGCTGTTACAGAAATAGCATTTGTGTCTGTTGTCTTTATCTTTCGTAGTGTTGTCCTTGGAGTTTGTCTTCTCTTGGACGAGATAGAGCTCTGGTTCGTCTTTTTCCCGCCGTCTGGACCGAGCTTTCTTGAATGACTCAAACTGAGTCGCCAGAGTGACCGCCTCTTCTACCGTAGTCGGCTTTCCTTGAAGAACGGCCCACTCCATGTCGCCGTCGGCCAAGCTATCCAGAAAGCTTGTCACAGTCAACTGTTCCCAGAGCTCGCCTCTGGCGGTGGGGTAAGCTCTCCTGGTCATCCCCTTCAGGTCCAGGGCCAACGCCGACAAGGACTCGCCTCTTTTGCGGGTTCTGTTGCGGAGCGACGCTCTATGCATCTCTGTCTGATGACGTGGTTCGAATCTT
>NC_090252.1:56011750-56016750 GCF_037325665.1 Littorina saxatilis
TGTGTGTGTGTGTGTGTGTGTGTGTGTGCGTGCGTGTATGTGTGTGAATGTGTGTGTGTGTGTGTGTATGTGTGTGTGTTTGTGTGTGTGTGTGCGTGTGTGTGGAGGGGGAGGGGTGTTAGTCTTGTGAACCAGAATATTGATTATTTTTTTCTTTTTCTTCTTCTTTTTTTTGGGGGGTGTGGGTGGGGGGTTGGGATGGTACAAGAGATAAAATTCGAATGATGCAGGACAGTTTGTGAGAGCCAATACGCCACAAGTCTGCATATACAGCAGACGATGGCGGGTAAGTTGGTGCATGACCTCGACTTATTGTTTTACTTCGTCTTTTGTCACTGTTGACGTTTGAGTCTTGATCAAATGTCATCGACCTCTTGCGCCTTCACCTCGTGATGTTGACCATTGTTTTTTTTCAGATGGCAAATCCGTTAGAAAATTGACGATAGACAACTGCATCGACGGCTACATTGACATCCGAGAGAACGCCAACAATACGATACTGTGTAGAGGGTTTTACCCAAATGACACCGTCGTGTGGACATTCGTAAGTATTGGTGAACGGTGGCGTGTAGAGGAAATTGCCACGTGTGACCCGTCTAACTGCACTGTCCACCAGCCTGACCACTTTGCTGTAGAGAGGTCACCGTCACACAGCACGCTGTTCTACCAGCAGTATGACCGTCAGGTGGATGCTGTTGCTGTTGTTAACTGTTATGGCCAGCGTGTGGATGGATCGGAGATTGGTATTGCCGCCTGCCCATTCAACGTGATAAGTAAGATTTTCCTGCTCTCTTTGTTCTCTCTCTTTATTTCTGACATTTAGAACAATTACCTGGGAAAGTAAGTTTGGAACAAAGGTTAGGACGCCCAAAAAGTCTGGGACGTGCACTGTCAGCATCATAACGATAATTGCCTTTTGCATGTCTTCCTTGCGTTTGATCCGCCTTGCTAACTACCTCACTTTTATTTTATTTAAATAAGAAAGAAAGTTCTACAACAAATATCAGTATTAGCATTCTAATAGTTATTCAAAACAGTGACAATATAATGTGGCTGTGTTTGGACGAACACACACACACATGAACAAACACAGACACACAGACACTGAAACACACACACACACACACGTACACACGGCACACCGCACACACACACACATATAAACACACACACACACACACACACACACACACACACACACACACACACACACACACAAAATGCGCGCGCGTGTTTAGACTTTTTGTCCCGTGTTTAACAAGAAAAATGGCATAGCTTTGCTTGTTTGCAGATCCAGCGAAGCTGTCCAGATGTACTGTAGAGGAAGACAGAGACAATGGAACAGTCAGAGGAAGCTGTCGCTTTGATCACGCCTATTCCTACCATCGAGATTTCCGTTGCACCTGGTATCAGGAAAAATATGGACAGGTAATGAGAAACGTCAAACACTGCGAGTTTAAAGTGCAACTTAACCATGGAGAAAAAGTGTCTTTTTCCGAGGACTTATTAGGTACTTCAACTTGAAATCTGTCTGCTCTTTTATTTTGGTGCTCGGTACTTCGGTTTGTTTTCCAGGATTCTATGCTTTATTGTGTTTTTCCTGAACTGTACAAATGTGAATTCAAACATAAGTGTTTCGTGCTTTTAATATATAGCAAAGCTATATGTTATGTTAATTGGTGTTTAACGTCGTTTTTAACCGCGAAGGTCATATCGCGACGGAGCAAAGCTATATAGCGTTCCCTCACGTAGAACTAAGAGAATACAAACAAGTAAGCACAATAACAAGCGAATACAACAGAGGTGACAACAAAACACCGCAATGGCTTATTTTGTTCAATGCCCTACAACCTGTAATAGAAAATGTGTAATGGGCTGAAATGTGACGTTTGGCAAATAAACCATAAACTATCTGTTGTTCCTTCAGTCCAAACAATTCATTGGCAACATTGAGTACGACAACGGATCACAGAGTTCAGGTGGTGAGTGTACCTTTGCCAGCACAGACACGACATGGGTGCCTGGTACCTACACATACAGCATCGACTTCTATCCTGGACCTGGGAACATCACAGTGAACGTTGAAAACATAGGTGAGTCTAAGATTTGAAACGACGCATCAATCATGTTGTCTTCTTTCTATCCACGCGTATTTGTTTGTTTGCTTAACGCCCAGCCGACCACGAAGGGCCATATCAGGGCGGTGCTGCTTTGACATATGAACGTGCGCCACACACAAGACAGAAGTCGCAGCACAGGCTTCATGTCTCACCCAGTCACATTATTCTGACACCGGACCAACCAGTCCTAGCACTAACCCCATAATGCCAGACGCCAGGCGGAGCAGCCACTAGATTGCCAATTTTAAAGTCTTAGGTATGACCCGGCCGGGGTTCGAACCCACGACCTCCCGATCACGGGGCGGACGCCTTACCACTAGGCCAACCGTGCCGGTTGTATTATAATTGCGACATTACTATAACAGAGAGTTTTATTGTTAAAGTGTCTCTGACACATGTTGAAATAAAGTGGATTTTTGTTGAAATATTGTCTACATTTGTAACTTATGTTTCTCGGTCTGCCATGTGTTGTGTTAAAGTAATTCAACCAAAACAAACAATCTAAAACCCTCCTAATCACAATCGAAAGACATACACACAATCAAACAAGAACGCTGAACCATTCAGTCAATCGAATGCACTGAAACACCTAAATGTGCCACTGAAAAAGTACTAGATTCTGTCTACAAATATAGCTGATAACACACAGAATGCTAACCTTTGTTTTGTAATTACTATGATTGCTTAAAATAAGCATTATATGCTTGAGTATGTAATCATCCATGCATTGTTCTTGTCATGATTAAAATTGAATAAAGTTTTGTTTAAACACACAGAATTTGCTCAATAAGACAGACAAACAAAACCTAATAGCATATTCTCAAAGTATGTTTGTGTCCTCTAATATGGACCACCTTCAACAAATAGAAGAAAAGAAATTACGGTTTCAGTCATTCAGTAAGAAACGTCGTGAATATAAACTATAACTAGCCCCTAAAGAATATATCAGAGAGTCCACTTTACGTGCACGTTTTGCCTCTTCACTTGTCCATGCCAGGCACCTATAGACTCCTACTATAGACTAGTTGAGAAATTTTCTGTATCTCATTTTTCGTTCTAATTTAGCCTCATTTTTTTGTTTTTTTGTGTTTGTTTGCTTAACGCCCAGCCGACCACGAAGGGCCATATCAGGGCGGATTTAGCCTCATGATTAGAAAGAAAGAAACAAATTCACAATCTCAGATCTGGTCAGGCTTTTACATGGGATAAGACCATCCGTCTATACAGAAATATACCAAAAATCAACGGCTTAGGTGCTCTCTGTGCACAGTGCGAAGTGTGTCGATGAATGAATTTTGTAACTAACGCCAGCGGACGTTTCAGATTATAAAGTCTGCACAGAGAGCGTGCATTCAGGGTGCTGATTTGTGGTATGTGTCCAAGTGGAGGGATGTTATCATCCCATGTAAAATCCTGACAGCTAGGTCTGTGATGGTGAGCCAAACGGTGTTGACAGAAAGGGGCGTGTCCTTAATCAAACAAGGATGACGTGACCGCCACAAGGCCCAACAACCCCTACAGCCTTGCCAACTATAGCGCTGACACACAATGACCCAGCCGGGTCTCTGAACCAACTCCGTTACTACCTGACACCAACCTCCAGCTCTGGTGCCTTGGTGACTGGGAGCTCGACCACGCTAGCCAAACCTCCTTCGCGGCGGCCGTTCTTATTTATCTATCATTAAAGATTTTATTTCTCTAAATCATCCAAAGTCGGGGTAACACCCGGGAACATGCCCCTAATGGTGTAACCGTGAGTGTTTAAAGGCACAGTGCAGCTCACAGCCTTCGTTTTGCGTTTTTGTTGCAGCTGAGTGCATTTACAGTTCAAAAATCCTCCTATGGTAGTAAAACAAACCCAAAACTACCCAACGACGACATCTGTGAAGCTCGACAGTTTCTTGTTCACGCGAGTGCATAAATTAACCTAGTTATTACGTGGTGTTTGGTCGGAGTTCGATTCAACTGAGGGATTCCGGCCTCCATTTTGTTTTACACAAACTCATGATGATGTCTGACATAGTTTGCTAGTGACGTGTCTTTTTGTGCATGATGTGGTGATCTACCTGATCTACATTTAGATCCAAAAATAGGTCAAGACCAGCCGGGTCCGAGTACGAAAATAATTCGTAAAAGAATCGCAGTTCTTGACTCTTTGGGTGCAAGTCAATGAAACTTGGTAGTTCTTCTAACGGATAGCTGCCTGAGGTATGACTAAACGCCCCAGGGGATCCGTGCACCTGGATTTGACAAGTTCAGTACCTTTAAACAACATGTATCATCAAACATTTTTGATGAAAATGTAAGCCATTATATTTGTTGTTTTGATGGTTATTCGCATATCAGTATATGTCTCACCAACACATATTCCAACAACAAATAGATATTTACAGGAGATTAACGAATTAACAAAAAAAAGTTAAAAGAAAAAGAAAAAGAGGTATTGTACATGAAAATGTCGTTCTCCATAGTAGGTTAGACACAATTATGAGGAATATTGTAATAACAGTGGTATGTACTAAACGCCCCACATGATGTGCTTGGCAAATTTGAAAAAAAACAAGCAAACATTTATCATCAACCGCCACAAGGATAACAAGGGCAGTACCAGGAAAAGGACACAACAATGTGAGGTCTTTGTATAGGGTGCGCGTGACTCGCAGTCAATGGATGGATTTGAAAGAGAAGGATCGTCTTGTTTTCCTGCCATACACACCTGTTTTGCTATCTCTGTTGAGACAAGCTACCAAGCACAAAATGAAACCTTTTTCACGAGAAAACAAGCTAGTTATCAGCATGACACAAAAAGTGGTCCATATTTGGGGCCCTTCCCCTGCATGTGATGCTATTTCCTCGCCTCGGCAAAGCAAACATGCCAGA
>NC_090252.1:56019250-56036750 GCF_037325665.1 Littorina saxatilis
GAGAGGTCCAAGAGTGCGAGCACAGACACTTCCTTGTTGTCAGCACTGGTCAGCAGCTTGTCAGTTACGTAAAGAAGAGCGGTTTCTGTGCTATGATTTTTCTTGTATGCGGACTGATGGACGTCCAAAAGATCATTACACAATACAGCGTAGCATACATTATTATCTCAACAGATTAATTCGAATGGTGGATGATAAGACAAAAAATCATTAACATTATTATAATATAAGTATTTTCAGTTATGTACAGAAGGGGTTCTTGTGAAAAATAAAAATATAAATAACTCCACATCGTCTTTCAAAACTGAGCTTTCCTCATTACGTGTTTCTTAACAAGGACCTTTAACGCAAAACCATCTTAACCATGACAACACATGGAGAAGCAACAACAACAAACACCAACAACAACAAATGGAGAAGCAGCAGCAACAACAACAACAACAACAACAACAACAACTGGTTTGACTAAATCCATTTAAATAGTTTTTAGCACAATGATGTATGATGTTAACGCCACCTAAGTCTATGTTTACGGGGATTCACACACACACACACACACACACACACACACGCACACACGCACACACACACACACACATACATACACACACACACATACACTCACACACAAACACACACACACACACTTACACACACATACACACACACATACGCGCGCGCGTACATACGCACGAACGCACGCATACATACACCACGCATGCACGCATACAAACAAACACACACACACACACACACACACACACACACACACACACACACACACACACACACACACACACACACACACACACACACACAGTCAGTGTGCGATACGCATCAGTTAAGTCAGCTCTCGCCTAGAAATGACGGGCTGTGCGCACGTTCAGATAATGTCGATGATGTTTCCTCTCTTTTCAAAAGCAACCGTGCAAGCTGAAGAGAAGTCAAGCTGTGTAGTAATACAAGTTTCAAAATAACCACACACAATTAGATATCACGCCTGTGGAGTTACGTAGAGGTTACATGCCGAGTCTCAGTGATTATTAAAAATAATGGTCGAAGTTGGCGGATCATGAAAAATGCGAGCTTCAGCGAGCTTTTTCATGACCGCGAACTGAGACCATTATTTTTAATAATCACTGAGACGAGGTGTGTAACCTCTTTATTCCTCCTTTCTTCAGTTATTCAAAGAAAACAGGAGTTTTTGTGCGAAAGTTTGATCGAATCCGAATCACTCAACCAGTCAACCTGCGCAGGCGATCGATTAATGCGCGGTTGTATAGTTCCGTACAAATCATTCCATTCTGTTAACACTTCTTGTCAGTTTCCCTGTTTTAGACTAAAATCAAGTACACAGATATGCTGTTATTCTGCTGTGGCGGTAAAGGCAGATATTGTGTGTTCTGTTTATGTTTTAGTATCGTTTATGATAATGTTCTTTCGTCAAATGGGACTAGCAGACGAACTTTTGCACCCGTGTTCCAACGTTAATTACTGTATGAAGTTCAGTTTTCAGGGTAAAATAGTGTGTGAAACCGCTTTATGTTGTTTAAATTGATGAGATGTGTGCATTTGGTTGCGTGTGATCTGTTTATAAAATGAAATATTGTTGAAAACTGACCGTCTAGTCGGATTGCAGTCAGTGTTGTCGAAGAAACTGCGTTAAAAGAAGGGGAACTACTCTTGTCGGCAACAGTATGAGTTACTTGCCTTGGGAATTTGCTTGTGATGAACGGTGTGTGCACGGCAGATCTAGATTCAGAAAACAACCTAACTCATGGATTTTATATGGAGATTCATGTGTTCAGGCCTGTAGTTGTTAATTTAAATGCGGTATGTTTGTATTGTTTGCTCCAGAGATGTATATTTCGTACGTATAGAGCGTTCGGAACTTTTCAGTCGCAAAAGTAGTACCAAAACAAAACAGCTTCTCAACCCATTGCACTATCGAGGATTCAGGCTGTTGCTGGCTCGTTATTTGTTTGGTTGCTGGGTCATTATCGAAAAATAACTAGCTCTACAAGTTTACAGAGGTAAAGAAGCAGATGGGGGAATAATTTTCATGCCAGCCCTTTTCACTGATTTGCAGAGGATAATGTTTAACCAGGAAGTTTATCATCCTATCCTGTTAAGGCCATGCCGTTTATCGCGTACACTTACAGTCTGCTCAGAGCAACAGGAGAGCAAGTTACTTGTAAGAGCGTACATACGTTTTGCTGTGTGAATCACTTGTCGATACTTTGATCTAAAAGTTAATCAAGACAGTTGTGTGTTAACGAATGTAACAGTTTCGTGTTTGTTTGTATGGATCGGTTTCCCTTGGCTTCACTACCAAGATATGGAAAACGTCTTTTTTGCTTTCCTATACTGCTGTCTTTTGATTACTACTGGCACAGGTAAGTAAAGTTAACCAAATGTGACACATTATCCTGCTCATCCCAGATATACCTGACTTATAGACGTGTGATTGGATTACAGAAAGTCGAATGTGTCAAATTCGTCAACCAAGCAATCCATCCAGGCATGTGTCCATCAATAAATTCATCCACTCATCCACCAAGCAATCCATCTATCCATCCATCCGACCACCCATATGTCTACCATCGTCAAGACAAGCAACAATAAACACAGCAAGTGAAAGAATCCATTGGTTAATGAATGCGCCACTTGTACTGTTGTATTTCAGTTCACTGTTGATATATTTGAAGTGTATAAAGCAGCTAGCCTAAAGTGAATGTAACCAGAAAGCGACGACCGAAAGGCGACAGCCCATTCGCAACAATAGATGTCGATTTTTTTTAAACCCTTTTCAACACTGTTTCTGTGAAAAGTTTTTCAAGCGAGCCTTTCGCGTGGTAAAGACTTCGCATCAAGCGATATAAGGAACTCTTTGATGGATCGACTAATGATTGCCTGGCTGATTTGTTGATAGGATTATTAAACAGCTATATGCACAGTAGATTAGCTTATTAACTGATTAGTTGAGTGATCAGTTAACTCATAAGTAATTGAGTGTGTCATTAAGTGCGTGTGTGTATGTGCGTGCGTTCGTGTGTGTGTGTGTGTGTGTGTATGTGTGTGTGTGTGTGTGTATGTGTGTGTGTGTGTGTGTGTGTGTGTTTGTGTGTCTGTGTGCGTGTGTGTGGAGGGGGAGGGGTGGTTAGTCTTGTGAACCAGAATATTGATTATTTTTTTCTTTTTCTTCTTCTTTTTTGGGGGGTACGGGGGTGAGGGGTTGGGGTGGTACAAGAGATACAATTCGAATGATTGAGGACAGTTTGTGAGAGCCAATATGCCACATGTCTGCATACAGCAGACAATGGCGGGTAAGTTGGTGCATGACCTCGACTTATTGTTTTACTTCGTCTTTTGTCACTGTTGACGTTTGAGTCTTGATCAAATGTCACCGAGCTCTTGCGCCTTCACCTCGTGATGTTGACCATTGTGGTTTTTCAGATGGCCAATCCGTTAGAGATAGGGGGATAGACAACTGCATCGAATGGTACATTGACATCCTAGAAAACGCCAACAATACAATACTATGTAGAGGGTTTTACCCAAATGACACCGTCGTGTGGGAATTCGGAGGGCCAAAGATTGGTGAGAAAATTGCCACGTGTGACCCGTCTAACTGCACTGTCCACCAGCCTGACCACTTTGCTGTAGAGAGGTCACCGTCACACAGCACGCTGTTCTACCAGCAGTATGACCGTCAGGTGGATGCTGTTGCTCGGGTTTACTGTGCAACCCAGTTTTTGGATGGATCGCATGGTGGTCCACACTGCGGATTAAACGTGATAAGTAAGAATTTCCTGCTCTCTTTGTTCTCTCTCTTTATTTCTGACATTTAGAACAATTACCTGTGAAAGTCAGTTTGGAACAAATTTTAGGACGTCCAAAAAGTCTGGGACGTGCACTGTCAACATCACAACGATAATTGCCTTTTGCATGTCTTCCTTGCGTTTGATCCGCCTTGCTAACTACCTCACTTTTATTTTATTTAGATAAGAAAGAAAGTTCAACAACAAATATCAGTATTAGCATTCTAATAGTTATTCAAAACAGTGACAATATAATGTGGCTGTGTATGGACGGACACACACACACATGAACAAACACAGACACACAGATACTGACACACACACACACACACACACACACACACACACACATATAAACACACACACACACACACACACACTCACAGACACACACACACTCCCACACACAAACACACACACAAACACACACACACAGACACACACACACTCCCACACACACACACACACACACACACACACACACACACACACACACTGACATGCGCGCGCGTGTTTAGACTTTTTGTCCCGTGTTTAACAAGAAAAATGGCATAGCTTTGCTTGTTTGCAGATCCGGCGAAGCTGTCCAGATGTACTGTAGAGCAAGACAGAGACAATGGAACAGTCAGGGGAAGCTGTCGCTTTGATCACGCCTTTTCCTACGATCGAGCTTTCCGTTGCACCTGGTATCAGGAAAAATATGGACAGGTAATGAGAAACGTCAAACATTGCGAGTTTAAAGTGCAACTTAACCATGGAGAAAATGTGTCTTTTTCCGAGGACTTATTAGGTACTTCAACTTGAAATCTGTTTGCTCTTTTATTTTGGTGCTCGGTATTTCGGTTTGTTTTCCAGGATTCTATGCTTTATTGTGTTTTTCTTGAACTGTACAAATGTGAATTCAAACATAAGTGTTTCGTGCTTTTGATATATAGCAAAGCTATATGTTATGCTAATTGGTGTTTAACGTCGTTTTTAACCGCGAAGGTCATATCGCGACGGAGCAAAGCTATATAGCGTTCCCTCACGTAGAACTAAGAGAATACAAACAAGTAAGCACAATAACAAGCCAATACAACAGAGGTGACAACAAAACACCGCAATGGCCTTTTTTGTTCAATGCCCTACAACCTGCAATAGAAAATGTGTAATGGGCTGAAATGTGACGTTTGACAAATGAACCATAAACTATCTGTTGTTCCTTCAGTCCAAACAATTCATTGGCAACATTGAGTACAACAACGGATCAAAGAGTCCAGGTGGTGAGTGTACCTTTACCAGCACAAACACGACATGGGAGCCTGGTACCTACACATACAGCATCGACTTCTATCCTGGACCTGGGAACATCACAGTAATTGCTGGAGAGGTGGAGATTGAAAACTGCAATGAAAACTTTACTGATATTTTAGAACGGGCCAACAACACGATCGTTTGTAAAGGGTTTAACCCTCAGGACACCATCAGGTGGATATTCAGAAGGAATGGTTTGGGAATACCGGTGGCCACGTGTGGTCCCACTAACTGCACTGTCCACCAGCTTGACCATTTTGCTGTAGAGAGGTCACCGTCAAACAGCACGCTGTTCTACCAGCAGTATGACCGTCAGGTGGACAAAGGGACGACAGTTACCTGTGCAAGTTATTTTGGAGGGTCGAAGAGGTCCAAGACATGCACTCTCAACGTTATAAGTAAGAATTCCCTTAATCTACCTTTCTTTTGTTTGATCTTTTTTTTTCTTCAACTTTCTTTGGATCATTTATGCTTTTAAAATCAGTAGGACACATATGGCAGTAATGGCATTCTAAAACAGTAACATGTTCAAGAATGAGGCCATATGTGGACAGACAGAAAAAAAGAGAGGCAGCCACACACACACACACACACACACACACACACACACACACACACACACACATACACCCACAAACACATACACACACACACACACACACACATATACACACGCGCACACACACACACACATACACACACGCACAAACACACACACACACACACATACACACACACATACACACAAAATAGCGCACACGCAAATGTACTATTAACCATGATAACGTCGTCAACATAATTGGGAAAACAAGTGTTCTTTTACTGGCAGAGAGCAGTTTTACAGAGGAAAGAACATCTTCGTCGATTGCCGCCATTGTTGGTGGCTGTGTTGGTGGTGTCGTCGTTATTGTCGTCGCCGTTGTCATCGTTGTCGTCATAATCAAACAGAGAGGTGATGGCCTTTTTTTTTACCTTCTTCTTCTTCTTCTTCTTCTTCTTCTTCTTCTTCTTCTTCTTCTTCTTCTTCTTCTTCTTCTTCTTCTTCTTCTTCTTCTTCTTCTGTTGTAGTCACGAGTGCATAGATAGCGTAGATATATAAATGAAGAAGAAATATCGAACAAATTACGAAAAGAAAAAAGAACAAATACATAATAAATAAATAAACATAAGTATCGATCGATTTACTACACAATGTTTCGGTCATTAAGTGTAAACTGACAACTCGGATCGAACTGCTCTCTCTCTCTCTTTCTCTCTCTCTCTCTCTCTCTCTCTCTCTCTCTCTCTCTCTCTCTCTCTCTCTCTCTCTCTCTCTCTCTCTCTCTCTCTCTCTCTCTCTCTCTTTCTCTCTCTTCTCTCTTGCACAATACCCCTCCTCCCTCTTATTTGTCTTACTGTCTTTATTCTATTGTTCTGTATAGATAAATCGTACGCAAAACCAACCCGACGACCTCGAAACACTGAACCTGAACATGTCCACAACGATCTGCACAACGACACAGCTACAACAACAACAACGACCAAAACGACGCCTTCTAACTCCACTTCCAACCAACATCGAGGGCAGGGGAAGAAATCGGACAATGTCCATCACAATCCTGTGTATGTCAATGAAAATCAGCCTGGGGAGGAGAGCTCGGGTTTGCAACAACATCCTACCTACGCGAATGATCATCCTGAAACGGCTCAAGGAGATGTTGATGCATATCGTAATTCTAACCCTTATTACAGCGATATCAAAGACACGGGTATCAATTAAAGAGGAAGAAGAACAAGAAGAAGGACGGAGAGGAAGAGGACGACGAAGAAAAGTAACTTCTACAAAACAGCAAAGATTGTGAACAACCAAAACCAGATCAGGCTTAATGCAAACTTGAGTGAAATGGATGGCACTAAAAGTTCAAACGTGCACATTTCTCTCTGAAGCTTCATTGCTTTCACATTAAAACAACACCAACAACAACACCAACAAAACAACAACAACAACAACAACAACAACAACAACAACAACTGGGTAATATGATCGTGACCGCAGAGGATAGCATTTGTAATGATGCTTTGCACAATGGATATGTACTCATGATATGTTGATTTGATATTATAGAGAACAATACATGGCTTGCTCTGATGTACCAGTTTTATACCGGTTGGTTTTTTAGATATTGAACTGCGAGCGAAAGCGATCGAGCTTTTCAATATTTGAAAAAGCACGGAGTGTAAATCAGTTACGACACAGCTAGCCATAATTATGGTATTCTGTTTATCCCACATTCTGTACTTCAGCTCTAAGCATCCCTGAGTCGACCCGTACAAATGGAAGATGCTTCTGATGGAACCTCGATTTCTTTCAATGCCTCGTGCAATCGTTGACGTAAAAGCAAAGTAACGTCACTTTGGACAGTATTGCGTGGCGTATTTTGTTCTACACATTCTTTGAGGAGAAATACCAAAGGCAATTTTTTTTCCATAATGACGTGTGTCTCGGTGACTCTGGCATCATTCGCAGTAGAAAAACAGGTCCCTGCCAGACTAGTTTTACATGGCCTCATTCACATGAACTGTGGCGGTGAACGATAGTACAGTGTTCTAGATGGTCGAACGTGTAGCAAAAACCTGTACGTGTACGAGTAGATATTGAGTCACCCGTGACTCACTTTTTTTCTCCAATGTTCCAAATGCATACGTTGTTTTGCTCCCACCAATACTGCAGATTTTGGCAAAAGCGTGACGTAAAAACTAGATTTACCCGTATAGGTTCCCGTACACGTCCTGAAAAGTGTTGATCTAGATCTTGCTATGGTTGTGTCATAAGTGGTATCTGGGTGGCCGAGTGGTAACGCACTTGCGCTCGGAAGCGAGAGGTTGCGAGTTCGACCCTGGGTCAGGACGTTAGCAATTTTCTCCCCCCCCCCCCCCCTTTCTGGTGGGTTCAAAAACTAGTCTTTCGCATGAGACGAAAAACCGAGGTCCTTTCGTGTACACTACATTGGGGTGTGCACGTTAAAGATCCCACGATTGACAAACGGGTCTTTCCTGGCAAAATTGTATAGGCATAGATAAACAAAAAAATGCCCACCAAAATACCCGTGTGACTTGGAATAATAGGCCGTGAAAAGTAGGATATGCGCCGAAATGGCTGCGATCTGCTGGTCGATGTGAATGCGTGATGAATTGTGCAAAAAAAAAAATCATCTCACACAGCATAAATAAATCCCTGCGCCTTGAATATGTGCGCGATATAAATTGCATAAAATAAAAATTAAAAAATTAAATAAATCCCTGCGCTTAGAACTGTACCCACGGAATACGCGCGATATAAGCCTCATAGTGATTGATTGATTGATCTCACACGTATGTGGGATAAACAATATTGATGATTGTAGGCTACTATAATACATGTTTTCTTTGTGCATACATGTACCCCGTTTGTGAGCTGTTAATGTGTGTATCTGAAAAGATTCCTGTCTGTTAGAGAGAAAACGAGAGAAGAGAGAGGGGGAGGGAGTATGTATGTTTGTGACTAGATATTAGAGAGAAAGAGAGAGAGAGAGAGAGAGAGAGAGAGAGAGAGAGAGAGAGAGAGAGAGAGAGAGAGAGAGAGAGAGAGCGAGAGAGAGAGAGAGGGGGGCGTATTTTTTTCGGAGAAGGTAATGGACATCCATGTGTCATTTGGGAAAATGTTTGGTCATTGTGATGACACATTTCTTCATATTGAAGGACCGCTTTGTATGATATTTTCTTTGTCATGTTAGGAGAAGAAATGGTTGTTGAACCTTGTGCAATTGGCTTATGGAGGAGGAAATTTAATTATGAAATTGATAAGAAAGATTGGCTGACTAGTTTTGAATCGGTTAAAGAAACAAGGTTGCGTGTATTACAATGGAAATTACTTCACAATATTTATCCCACAAACATTATGTTATGTAAAATGAAAGTTGTGGAGGACAATGTCTGTTCATATTGTAGCAATAGCGTTGATTATATAGAACACTTTTTTCTCTTTTGCCCAGTGGTGATTGAGTTTTGGAAACAGATAGAATTTTATATTTGGGTACATATGGATAAACAAATAGAGTTAACAGTGCACGAAATTATGTTTGGTGTTAAAAATCGAAAAATGCAAGCAACCCTGTTGAAAGAATTGAACCGTATAATTTTGGTTGCTAAAATGTGCATAAGTATTTATAAAAAAACAAAGGCTTCAATTCCTCTCTTTGTTTTATTCGAAAAGCAATTGCAGATCAGAAATGTAAAATTATGACTTTTATTCCTCTTTTTTATTTCTTTTATTTTTCTATTCTTATTTCTTTTATTTTTTTCTCCTTCTCTTCTCATTTCTAGATACGGACCCAAAGTTACACCAAGATGTATATAGTGGATGTCATACTGTGTTTTTTGTGTGTGTATAATTATAATGATATGCATTTTAAATACATATTTCAACGGGAAAAAAAGAAAAAAAGCTATGGTCTAAGCAAATAGTAACACAATCTTGGGGCAACCAAGGAAAATTGTCTAAGGGTACAAGTAAGAAAAAAGTTTAGAACTGTACCCACGGAATACGCGCGATATAAGCCTCATATTGATTGATTGATTGATCTCACACGTATGTGATTGATGATTGTATATTGATCACAATATTGATGATTGTAGGCTACTATAATACATGTTTTCTTTGTGCGTACATGTACCCCGTTTGTGAGGGGTTAATGTGTGTATCTGAAAAGATTCCTGTCAGTTAAAGAGAAAACGAGAGAAGAGAGAGGGGGAGGGAGTATGTATGTTTGTGACTGGATATTAGAGAGAAAGAGAGAGAGAGAGAGAGAGAGAGAGAGAGAGAGAGAGAGAGAGAGAGAGAGAGAGAGAGAGAGAGAGAGAGAGAGAGAGGGGGGCGTAATTTTTTCGGAGAAGGTAATGGAAATCTATGTGTCATTTGGGAAAATGTTTAGTCATTGTGATGACACATTTCTTCATATTGAAGGACCGCTTTGTATGATATTTTCTTTGTCATGTTGGGAGAAGAAGTTGTAATTTGCTTTTAACACGGTTCGTCCGATTGATTTGCCACTTATATCAACTGGTATTAGTTGTAGCATGCATATTTATTCTCAAAAGCTTTGATTTTCATAACCTACACTACTCGGAAATGCTGAAATTAATCTATCATGTAAGATTAGTATAACGTACACAACGTTATCAATCGGAGATGACTCTCAAATGCCGCCAATTAAACATATGTGAACGGTTGTGGGAGGGTCCCAACTTTTTTTTTTTTTTTGACCTCAGTTGCATGCAGGATGCTTCAACCCATATTTTTTGCCCGATTGTTTTTATTTTTATTTTTTAATTTTTTTTTAAGGCGGGGAGCATCCTTCTTCCTTGGTCTTTTTCTGTATAACATAATCAACTTTATATTATACAAAACATAAACTTCTGTCTAATGTTTAACTCTAATTCCAATAAAATACGTAAGTCTAACTTCTTCCCATACTTAAATTTTCCTATGGTCATTTTTGTTATCAAAATACAATAATTTATAAAGTAAATTTGATCGTTTTTTAAATTTTCATTCCAAAAACCAAATAATATATCTGTTTCATTCAAGGTTATATTATAATAAATTTGCTTATAAATAAAGTCTTTACATAGTTTCCAAACGTTCCTCACCTCTTGACAATGAAAAAAGAAGTGCTCAAGTGTATCCAGTTCGTTACAAACTTCACAATTATTAGTTTGACATAAACCCATCTTGTTTAGTAAAATATTCGTTGGGTAAATTCTGTGTAAAATTTTCCAATGAAGCAGACGCAGTCGTTCTTCTTTTGTACAATTAACAGCTAACAGCCAGTGTCTTGATTCCATAACAACATTATGCTTTCTTTGCCAAAAAGAACAGGCGCTCGGAGTTTGTACCTTAAAATTAACCAAAACAGTTCTTATTTCCCTTGGTGTAATATTACCAATACGAGTCAAACCCTGCAACAGAACATATCGGTATGGCAATGCGTTAATCAGTTTTGTTTTAAGTGCTGTATATAACGCATTATACTCAAATTGTCTGGCTGGTTTATAACCAACCTTTTTACATAATTCTTCAAATGAAATCATGTTACCGATTTCATTCATGACATCCTTTACATTATAAATATGACATTTAATAAAATCTTTGAAAAAGAGGCATTTATGTTTATATTGTATATTCATGTTATTCCATACGCATTGATTCATCAATGGAACAGGTGTGGCATCATACTTTTCATACAAAATGTGTTTGTTGTCTAGCCAGGTTAACAATACTTGTCTCCAAAAGACCGATCTGCAGTTAACAACGCCAACCAGCTTCTTGGAGGATGCATTAGAGTCAAAACAGGACAAACCATTACCCAAACTTGAAAAAACATATCTAGGAGTGACAGACCAGTAATTGTCTGTAGAGTTCTGCAGACCAATAGCCCACGACATCATAAATGAGTTGTGCATATCCACAACATTTATCATATTTAATCCACCATTATCTTTTAATTTACACATAATTGTTCGTTTTACTTTTTCAAACGCCCGTGTATTTGAATATTTTTTCTTCCAAATAAACCTGAACAAAATGGAATTAATTTGATGTAAAACATGATAAGGCACTGCTAGAGACTGGAAAATATAAACGAACTGAGATATAAGAAAGGTTTTAACAATGCAAATTTTACCTTCTATACTTAAGTTTCTTTTGGACCAATTAAAAATTATTTGTTGCATACGTTGAATTTTCTTCGACCAGTTGTCTTCAATTGATGACGCAGGTATATTGTTTGAAAAAACCATTCCAACGATTTTTACTTTCCGTTTCCATTTAAGACCAAAATATTGGTCAGTACAGTATTTGTTTGACCCAATCCACATGGCTTCAGTTTTATTTACATTCACTTCTAAATTGGAAACAGCTTTAAACATGTTTAAAATATGTAAAGCTCTTTCCAAATCTCTTTGATCATGTAAAAAAAGGGTGACATCATCGGCATATAAGAGCAGTTTTAGGACCCTCATTGGAGATACCTCAAAAGGTGACATGGGTAGCCGGATACCCTCAACATCTTCATCTGAACGAATCTTAATTGCTAACAATTCAAGGGCTAAAATAAATGCCATCGGCGAGAATGGACATCCTTGACGGATGCCTGATTCCACAGGGAAATGCTCAGATATCCACCCTGTATAATTAATACAACTTTGACTGTTATTCATGATAACCGAAGCCCATGGGAGGGTCCCAACCTAGTACAAAGTATTTGTTGTCATCTCTAAGTTGTCCTCCGGAGTCTTGGCAACCAACCTGGCTTAAGTGTCTAAATGGTATACCGGATTCCGCCCTGTGGACTGAACTAACAGGGTTAAAAACAAACGTTCCGCAGTCCCAGGTTACCACACGGCGAGTAAAGTGGCGTCGCTTTACTCTTTTACTTTATTTTTCTTCAGGCCCCGAACCCCTGCCCAAATTTTCAGCCATTTTAGGACATAGGATATTTGTTTCCAGTAGTGTATTTTTGCTAAGGGTACCTACGGGTCATGCCCAAATTTTCAGCCATTTTAGGACTTAGAATATTGTTGTCAGTAGTAGGAAAATTACAGGAATACGAGTGAACCAATGTACAGATATACTTTCTGAAAAGAACCTACGCCTTGAATTGAGTTGTTTTCATGATTTGCTTTGATTTAATACAATTTTGAACTTCACCTGCCTCTTCTTGTGTTTATATTCTGTGTGTCTGTTTGTCCTGTCGTGTGATTGCCATCCTGATAAATGACCTTCAAACACGTATAACATCAAAGACACAGACACAGACAGTTAATGTGAAGCTCGTCTCACTTTCGGCTTTACAAATGGAAAAAGTTAGGGACCACTTACGCAAACAAACACAGCTTCCAAACCACCAAACAAAATTGAATCAAATTTGTACACTGCGGTGTTGGTCAGGTATACAGAACCTGAGCATCCTCAAAGTCGCATTCGTTAAGTGAATGACACTCGGCTGTGTGATTCCAGCCTTCCCATAGGAACCATAGCACTTCCACTCTGGGTAGGAGCCGACCGTAGCCCGAAAAACCCACATGACCCTGATGGGATTCGAACCCACGACCTCCCGGCCCGCAGCCCGATGCGCTAACCACTGCGCTACGGGGACCATTTCTTTGATCATAAATATTTGAGCGAACGGATTTTGTTCGAACAGTACCTCTTCTTTATTCGTAGAGTTTCATAAATTGGCACTAAACATTATAACTATGAGCAGACATATTTTCCCCAGATACTTCGCCTAGAACACAGGAAGAGAACGACCTTCCTGTAGGCGCGATTGTTGGTGGCATCGTGGCTGTGGTAGCTATTGTCATCGTCGTGGTGGTCGTCCTTGTGGTTTGCGTAAGGAGAAAGAGAAAACAGAAGCCTGTTGGAAGTGCGCACTGGTCTCGCAATGACACTGCAACAGATAACGACGGTAAGCTGTTCGTACACAATGTGTCCGTTTCACCATAGATATGTTCTCCGCACAATACCGAATTGAAGTTGAATAGGGGTGGTGCTGGTTGGTATGTCGATGTTTAGTTGATCGCTTGGTCGGTTATTATAGGGGCCAGGAGGCCCCCATTCTATACGGATAGTTTCGAGGTTGACCATGGGCAGCGCCATTTTGTTGTGAAATACGTCATCAGTTTGTGTACACAGGAAGTTGTGACATCCGTCACCCTATGGGAGGGGTGAAGGCAACATTGTTCATCAGTAGAAAGTTGTGAAATCCGTAACCCTATGGGAGGGGTGAAGGCAAAATTGGTCATCATTGAGTTTGTGTAACACAGAAAGTTGTGAAATACGTCATCCTATGGGAGGCGTGACGGCAAAATTGTTCAACAAAAACATCATAGGTCGAACTGTGCAGGGTCAACCGCAACAAACTCTAACCATTCATACTTTGCAGTATTTGAGTGACTTATATACCGACATTTTTATTTCTTATTTTTAGCACAGGTGTAGGAAAAAATCATGAACCAAAATGTTATTTATTTTTTAATTTAACATTTGTTTTACAAATGTGACCATGGTCTTTCAAACATACAGTGACATTAAACATTGTTATGTTAAAAAAAAGAAAAAAAATCTTTTGTGCACAAATCAGAAAATACATTGTACATTTTACCTACAGGCCAAACAGTGTCTGTGGCGGCAAAGGACCCAGCAAGTTCCACTGATCTATATTTTTAGATCAGTGGCAAGTTGTCAAGAACAGGCGCTTGCATTTGGATGTGTCCACTGATAGTAGGTTTGGTTGTGATCAATCAGAATGATGAGGAATAAAAATGTATGACAGTTTGTTATGATGACATGTAATTCACATATGCTAAAATGTAATAGTATACATGATATAATATTATTATGGCTGTTGCCATGACCATGAACCCCAAGAAAGGTTTAATGTTATGTAAAATCAAAATACCAAAATCAAGCACCTATTAATCTGGTCTGCGGCGCAGGAGTGTGTGTGTCTCTGCTCTCTCTTGGCACACAGCCACAGGTCAAAGCAGAGGTTAACTTGAGTGCACGTGTACCTAGCAGGAGGGGGGTGATTTCTATTGGGGCCTTTTACAGCAGACCGCGCGCCGAGTTATTATTTCGAGTTACTCCCCTTGGGTACGGGCAAACTCGCTGTCGAAGCCACGCTGCAAACTGAGGAGTAGATTGTGTGTGTGTGTGTGTGTGTGTGTGTGTGTGTGTGTGTGTGTGTGTGTGTGTGTGTGTGTGTGTGTGTGTGTGTGTGTGTGTGTGTGTGTGTGTGTGTGTGTGTGTGAAGTAAAGGGGATGGTTTGCGTCCTGATATTAATCAAGAATATATTTTTCGGGGAACAAAAATGTGATATATAGCTCCCAACAGTAACAACAACAGCAACAACATTATGAAACAAAAGACGAAAACGCAGTGAAACACATCAAAACCAAAAGCTAACTTCGAGTTTAAGTCACTGCAATAACTTGTCATAATTCCAGACGTTATCTGGTGTTTTGCTCACTGCGACAACTTGTTTAACACGATGTGAATAGCCGTCCGTAATCCCAGCGAAAACGTCCAAAACGCAGACACCAAAACTCGATGTTTTACCGTGTTATGCATAATACTAACATCTCAGGAATTTTATTGCGTTACGGCAGTTTTTCTAATGTGACATGAATCGCTCAGGCCATCCATCCATTCGCATAAATACCTTAAGGTAACAGTATGTGTGCTATTGGCACAGAGTGGGTTTTTGTAATGAATTAATTTCTTAAGAAGCCAGTGGTGGCTGTTAAGCAAATAATTAATTAACAAAATCATACTCAGCACAGAACGCAGTCAGGATGTTACTTTAAGGTATGTATGCAAGGGAAGGGATCGTACGCTTGACCCACATAAAAACCTGGACGGAAAATAATTCATAAACAAAATCATACTCAGCACAGAACGCAGTCAGGATGTTACTTTAAGGTATGTATGCAAGGGGAGGAATGGTACGCTTGACCCACATAAAAACCTGGACGGAAAATAATTCATAAAGAAAATCAAACTCGGCTCAGAACGCAGTCAGGATGTTACTTTAAGGTATGTATGCAAGGGAAGGGATGGTACGCTTGACCCACATAAAAACCTGGACGGAAAATAATTCATAAACAAAATCAAACTCGGCACAGGACGCAGCCAGGATGTTAGCTTTTGGTATGCATCCAAGTGACGGGGTGGTACGCTTGACCCACATAAAAACCTAGAAGGATCTAAGATATTGACCAGAACAGTTTTTTACGGGAAGGACTGCGCCTTTAAATAAGATTCTTTTTTCTTTTATTTTTTTTATCCCCTAAAGACAGTATGAGAATATCTTATTTTAGCTTTTTTTTCTGTTTGTGGTTTCCTTTGCACAGACTTTGAAGAACACATCAACTCAATGTACGTCACCAGCGATGACCTAGACGACACACACAGCACTGACCACAAGCCCTCCGCCATCCCCAACTCACACAACGGACATCCTGCCTAAAAAGTATTGAATGTTGACTTCGTGTCAGCCGAGTAAGTCGGTTATTACCCCTCACACAGGAAATAACTCTACCAGAGCAGGGGCAATATCTGGGAAGGGTTGCGCAGGCAGACAGACAGACTCACAGCCAGACGGATAGACAAACAGACAGACACACACACACACACACAGACACACACCCACACACACACATACACACACACACGCACGCACGCACGCACAGGCTTGTGTTTGTTGGCTGCTTGCTTCTTCTTTTTTCCTGGTTCTTTTTTGTGAAGCTCATTTTGAAATCCACACTACCTTTTTTCAGCGCTTTTGAATTAGGCTAAACAGGACTTTCCTGCTTGTGTTGAAGGAAAACATTGTGCTTATTGTTTCAAACCGGATGTCACAGTACAGCCACATTGGCCATGACTGAGCTGGGATTTTCCTGAGCGATTTCAATGGGAGAGATTTGTGTTCTTCCTGTGGGCTGTAGTTGTTACACCCCCGGTATAGGGGTGTGTATAGGTTTCACTCGATGTGTTTGTTTGTGTGTTTGTTTGTGTTCGCATATAGATCTCAAGAATGAACGGACCGATCGTCACCAAACTTGGTGAACAGGTTCTATACATTCCTGAGACGGTCCTTACAAAAATTGGGACCAGTCAATCACACGGTTAGGGAGTTATTGGTGGATTAAGATTAAGAGTGACATATTATTTGGGTGTGTGTTTGTGTTCGCATATAGATCTCAAGAATGAACGGACCGATCGTCACCAAACTTGGTGAACAGGTTCTATACATTCCTGAGACGGTCCTTACAAAAATTGGGACCAGTCAAACACACGGTTAGGGAGTTATTGGTGGATTAAAATTATACAAGGACTTATAGAGGCACACCCCCGTTGGTCAAAGGGAAATAACCATTCTCACTGCCACCAACTGAGAAGGTTATTTCCCTTTATAGGGGGTGTTTTTCCTATCGGAGGAATTTCTTGTTCTTCCTGGTACTCCAGTCACTCTTGACTTTTCGTTTTCGAAGGGTCCTGTCTTCACTGTGATGTATATGACACTGGTGAAAACTTTCTCCTTCCTTTGCCTGTCTGCCCTATAGTTACTGAATATATTTTATTTAAACCAAGTATAGTGCGTGAATCGGAGAATTGGTCTTGGCTTTAGTGAATACTAATAAGAAATAATAAGGGTATTTATATGGCGCAAATCCTAATATAGTTCTAATTAAGCGCCTTACAATCCATCTTCAATATAATAATCTTGAATACAAATAAAGTGTTAACTGATTTTCCGTGTGTGTTTTTTCTTGTAATATATTTCTTTTTTCATGTACCTTTTGG
>NC_090252.1:56039250-56094250 GCF_037325665.1 Littorina saxatilis
CACTCACAGGACGATGGCCATGTTGCACGCAGCGGCGTTTCTCTGCCTGCTGGTGTCAGTGAGAGGGGATTTGCTACACAGTGCGGGGTTCGAATCCCTGGCCCACTGGGACTGCTGGTCGCCCGTGCACTGTGAGCTGACCACCACTGCCCACTCTGGTCACCACGCGGTCAAGGTCACCGGAAGGTGAGACTGTCGCAGACAACGTTGTTTCTTTAATTTGAGGTTTTTCATTCTTGCAGAATTTGAGCTGTTCTGCATCTTGTGAACATGTTTCCATCTAATTCGTTTTGTTATGATAGTTTTTGGCAATGTATATTAAGTTCTTATTTAAAGTAATGTTGACGTCGCTTTTGAAAAACTGTTACAAAAACAAAGAAATTGTACCTTAAAGGTACTGAACTTGTCAAATCCAGGTGCACGGAGCCCCTGGGGCTTTTAGTCATACCTCAGGCAGCTATCCGTTAGAAGAACTACCAAGTTTCATTGACTTGCACCCAAAGAGTCAAGAACTGCGAATTTTTTACGAATTAATTTCGTACTCGGACCCGGCTGGTCTTGACCTATTTTTGGATCTAAATTTAGATCAGGTAGATCACCACATCATGCACAAAAAGACACGTCACTAGCAAACTATGTCAGACATCATCATGAGTTTGTGTAAAACAAAATGGAGGCCGGAATCACTCAGTTGAATCGAACTCCGACCAAACACCACGTAATAACTAGGTTAATATATGCACTCGCGTGAACAAGAAACTGTCGAGCTTCACAGATGTCGTCGTTGGGTAGTTTTGGGTTTGATTTACTACCATAGGAGGATTTTTGAACTGTAAATGCACTCAGCTGCAACAAAAACGCAAAACGAAGGCTGTGAGCTGCACTGTGCCTTTAAGCCCCCGTCATACGGGACGATTTGCTTGTAATTTTAGGGTAAATGATCGCAGTATTATAAGTGGGGGAGGAAACAAAAATATAGAGTCCATTGTGTTGACCTGTTTCACAGACAAGAGAACTGGCAGGGACCATCTCAGTATGTCTCTGTCCAGCCCGGTCACCAGTATCACGTGACTGGTTACGTCAAACTGCTGAATGACAACGGTCACGCACAGAGTGTGAAAATGACCCTCGATTATCACTTTGCAGGTCAGTGTTCTGGTCGTGCTTTGCTGGTTTCATGTTATTGGGTGGATGGGACAGGGGGTTTAATGTGTTTGCATACATGTGTAAGTGTGTGTGTGTGTGTGTGTGTGTGTGTGTGTGTGTGTGTGTGTGTGTGTGTGTGTGTGTGTGTGTGTGTGTGTGTGTGCGTGTGTGTGTGTGAGGGTTAGCGAATAGTTAACCTCGACCCTTGTGAGTGTCGGGGGGGGGGGGGGGGGGGGCGCTTTGCATGTTTGTCTGTGTAGCGTGATTTACTAATGCATTATATCAAGAGACATAAAGATACTAAAGTATGACAACCAATTCATGTGAAATATAACATGCACTTTTTTCTGAAAAGTCGCTTGTTCTATTCATATTTCAGACGACACTGAAGACTACGCGACAGCAGCCTCCGTGAGCAACGTCCACGTCAGGGACGGCTGGGTTCACCTCACTGGTGGTTTCACCGCTCCCAGTAAAGGTATGTACAGTACAATACAATACAATACGATAGGATAGGATACAATACGATACAATAAAACAATACAATACTGTACAGTACAATTACAATACAATACGATACCACACAAAACAATACAATACGGTACGGTACGATACGATACCTAACGATACAATACAAAACAATACTATACAATACAGTACAATACAATACGATAGGATACGATACAATATTATATGACACATTGCAATATAATACAATACAATATGATACCATACAATATGATACAATACAATATAATTTAAAAAAAATACAATACAATACTATAATTATAATACAATGCAATACAATAGTGAATACAATGCAATACAATACAAATCAATACAATACATTGCAATACAAAAGGATACGATACATTACAATACAATACAATACATTGCAATACAAAAGGATACGATACGATACAATACATTACAATACAATACAATACAACACGATATGATATGATAAGATACAATACAGTATAAATACTACAATACGACAAAACCTAATACAATACAAAGCGAGGGCTTGGTATTCCGCGGCCTCTCCAATTTTTGTTTGTTTGTTTGTTTGTTTGCTTAACGCCCAGCCGACCACGAAGGGCCATATCAGTTCGGTGCTGCTTTGACATATAACGTGCGCCACACACAAGACAGAAGTCGCAGCACAGGCTTCATGTCTCACCCAGTCACATTATTCTGACACCGGGCCAACCAGTCCTAGCACTAACCCCATAATGCCAGACGCCAGGGGGAGCAGCCACTAGATTGCCAATTTTAAAGTCTTAGGCATGACCCGGCCGGGGTTCGAACCCACGACCTCCCGATCACGGGGCGGACGCCTTACCACTAGGCCAACCGTGTCGGTTCCTCTCCAATTCAGTCACCCAAGAAAACGTAATCCTGTAACGTACCATTTGCTCATCTGCCTCATGTACTCTGCCTGAGATAGGGAATAAGACCAGCATCTGATCATTTTTGTGGTTCTCTTTTTGTGTCTTGTATTGTCAGGACACACTGATCAATTTGTTTTTACAGTTTCATTACATTGCACGCATGTTTTATGGATCAAACTTCTTCAGCTTTGAAGCAGACAAGAATATACTTCGAAGGACCGCAGCCGTCTGTTACATTTCTGGTGGATGACGCCTCAGTGACACAAGTTGGCGGACAGACGTCATGGAGAAACGTCACTGATCACGTCATCGAACAGATGAGAAAGAGCAACATCCACATTCAGTGCTGTTTTTTTTTAGTGGCTTTTAGTTGTAATCATTTCATTTATCTTCGCGTGTTATTAGTGTCTTGATTTGAAGTAATTTTTTGTTTAAAGCCGAAACAGATAAACTGCTAACCTTCCAAATCAAAATAAACACACAATCAATAGAATAGGTTAAACGTTTCATATTAAAGTTTCGGCGTGTTTGTAGCATCGCCCATCCTTTTGATTTTCGCGTGTCTTTTAGCATTAATATTGCCATTTTGATGTAGCATGTCAGTGTTCTATGTGTGTGCTAACGATATAGCAACGAAGGTATAATTATAACCACTAGAGAGCATTATATTGTTCCTAGCAACAAAACACCAACCTGCAACATTTGGTTTTAATTACTTCGTTCATTATCATGCAAGTGTTCTGACTTGGCAATTCTTCTTCAGCGTTCCAGAAATTCTGGTGACGTGTGAGCTCGTTTGCCCATTTGGGTTCCCCACACTATACTCTGAGAGCATAGTCAGCTTCACTCCGCTTTCGTTGGGTAGCTAGGCATGCTGGGGATTTTCGTGTTTCCATAACCCACCGGACTCCGACATGGATTACAGGATCTTTTCCGTGCGCACTTGGTCTTGTGCTTGCGTGTACACACGAAGGGGGTTAAGTCACTAGCAGGTCTGCACATAAGTTGACCTGGGAGTTCGGACAAATCTCCACCAGGCGGCAGCGACCGGGATTCGAACTCACGACCTCCCGATTAGGAGGCCGACGTCTTACCACCACGCCACTGCGCCCGTCACTTGGCAATTAATAATGTTAATTTGTGGGTGGAAAAAATTCGCTGAAATGAAGAATTGTGTTTTTCAGCGTCACGAGATCACAAGACGTTGAACAGGCAGATGTCCAGATACATGTACGTCGGGAGCTTCAGGAACACAATAAAAAATGTTCTTTGTTTTTTTGTGTTTTTTCTGTTTGTTTGCTTGTTTGTTTGTTTGTTTATTTTTTGTTTGTTTTGTGTTTTTGATCATTTATCACATTGTATCATTGAATATTTTCAGGCTGATCTAAGTTGTTGTTGTTGTTGTTGTTTTGTTGTTGTTGTTTTGCTGTGGTTGTTGTTTTGATAACTCAATTTAATATTCTAAATCTACTTTTAAAAGTTGTCGTTCTAATTTTGGGTGTCTTAGGTTAATGGCCTTATTATGTTTTTACTTTTGGTTTTGCTTGTTTTTGTTTGTTTGTTTGTTTATAATAATAATACTAATAATAATACGAGAATTTATATCGCGCACATATCTCATCACAAGGCGACTCAAGGCGCACAGTACGAAATATGAGAGAGCCCTGAAATGCAGCCGCTCGGCGCAGAAGGGACAGCAATCTATATTTCGGGGGAAGCATGCTGGGTATTTTCGTGTTTCTACAACCCACCGAACTCTGACATGGATTACAGGATCTTTTCCGTGCGCACTTGGTCTTGTGCTTGCGTGTACACACGAAACGGGTTAAGTCACTAGCAGGTCTGCACATAAGTTGACCTGGGAGATCGGAAAAATGTATTGTTTGATCACATATCTTGCAGTTCTTTGGTACAAAAGAGTTTCTATTATGGGACATCACACACAAATGGGTATATTGGAATGTAGTGAAATGTAATTATGCGAAGATGAAGAAGAATGTAACTATGTCATATATCCAAACACATTATTATAAGATGTCTGGTGGCTTGTTGACAGACCTGGCTTGCTGTAGGTCCGAGGGGGGCATATCGTCTTCGGTTTTATCTTTATCGACCGAGGCCGAGGTTGATGAAGATGAAAACCTAGGGCGATATGCTCCCCGGGGAACAGTGTTATTTATTCCCCAGATGGTTATTAAAGGCATAGAAAGCTGATGAATATACACGCTAATTGCTTTACCCAGAGCTGGAGACAGACTAAATTAAGTTCCCTGCAAAATATTGTGGTCTAGGAGCCCTTAAATGTTGAGATATTTGAATTTTTATTTTGATCTAGATGGTCCTATTTATAGATTTGGCAACACATGTAACGTTGATGCAAGGGAGAGAACACCGCGGCTTTGTTGACATCCTCACTTTTTCAGAGGCTAGAACAAGCTGTAATGCATGTATTATGGTCCGCGCATGGTGACATATCGTCATTATATGGTCTTATGGTGCGTTTGACATCGATTGTGGGCAAACTACACTTTGTAAACACGGGAGTGCGTTAGTATGCCTTTAAGGAAAACTCGTCTAAATGATGACAACACGTATTATCACAGGTGGTGCAGAAGAAAAAGTCTTTTCCTTTCGGCACGGCACTGAACGTTCACAAGTATAACGACAACGTTGCTAACGGCAAGTACCGTGATTTCATCCATAACCACTTCAACTGGGCCGTGCCTGGCAACGCCCTCAAGTGGTACGCCATTGAGAGTCATCAGGTACGTTCTCGGGAAAGTGATTAATCGAATTTTATGGTCCACAAAAACTTGCTTCATATATGTGACCCTCCACAACGGAATGAGTCGCATGTGACCTTTGCATGATTTTCATATGTTTACGTTTTCCTAAAGAGTTTTGTATGCTCTATCCAGTGGTGAAAACCGTTTTAGAAAAGAGTGAAAACTGTTTGAGTTATAAGCCTGTGACTAAGGTGACCCTCACACTGTTACCAGACACTCCCCGGACTTATATTAAGCCTAGCTCAGAACCGCGCGAGGTGACATGCGACTCATTTCGTGGTGGAGGGTCACATATTATTTTAGGACTTGTTTTATTTGCCTTTATTTTTAAAGCGCACATTTTGTGCCCCACATGTTGTTTTGGCCTTCATTTTGTGGTCCTTCTTCTTCTTCTTCTGCGTTCGATGCATATTATCGTGGAAGCGTAGACAGCCGATTTTCTCCCCACGCCAAGTTGGCTGCTGTCTTCCGTCTTCGGTGGTTGAGGTTCTTACTCAGGGTTGCCTCCTCCCCAAGAGTAGCTGCCTTGCTGGGCTGTCGAGTCCACTCTACCCGGGTTTGACGTCGAAGTTTTCCTTCTTGTAGCCTTTGCCTTTCCCAAGGCGTACACAAGGCAGTGCGGGTTTTGAAATCGGAGTTGTCCTTCTCCCAGATGAGCGACCATCCAAGGTTAACGAGCCCCATCTGCCCGAAGCAGCTGGTTTTAAGGCGCCAGTGACCCGCCTGCATCCCTTCTCCTGTTAGTCGAAGACAGGGCCCGCCACGTGAAGGCCAGGAGCTGGATTTGACTGTCAGAGGTGTTTGGAGACACGAAGCCATTTGGAGCATTTCTTGGGAAGTAGGCGCTTATCTCTACTTCCACCCCGGCATAACAGTCCTTGGGCCCCCATTTTGTGGTCCACAAACTGTAAATGTGCTCACATTTTATTTGGCCTTATTTTTATGGTCCAAAACCTGTAAATTAAGGGACACTTTTTTGGCCCTTATTTGTTGGATTAATGACATCGAATGCCAAGGATAGTTGGTTGATTGTTATTTTTTTCTTTGGGGTGCTTTCAAATCAGTCCCCCCCCCCCCCCCCCCCCCATCGCTAAGTTATGAGTACAGAAGATAAATGAGTTATTTGATTAGTTCGGTGTCTGTATGTCTCTGCCTCTGTGTCTTTTTTGTGTGTGTTCTTAATTCATATATCTCCAAGTTATGAGTACAGAAGATGTGTTATTTAATTAGTTCGGTGTCTATGTCTTTGCCTCTGTATCTTTTGTTTGTGTGTGTTTCTCATATAAAGGTAAGAAGGTGGTTCTTTCTTTGGTATGAATGCCTTTGTTAGTGTATGCACGGCAAGCGTTTCTGAGTGTTGAACGTGTGTGTCTCTGTCTCTTTCGTTGCTTCTGTCTCCGTCTCTTTACTTCTGTCTATATGTATCACTCTGTCTGTGTGTATCTGTCTCTGTCTGTCTGTCTCTGTCTATCTACGCATCTCTGTCTCTTTCTCTCTCTGTCTCTGTGTCTGTCTGTCTTTCTGTCTGTCTGTCTGTCTCTCTCTCTCTCGCTCTCGCTCTTTCTCTCTCTCTCTCTCTCTCTCTCTCTCTCTCTCTCTCTCTCTCTCTCTCTCTCTTTCTCTCTCGTGCCACTACCTTATGATCTACAATGCTTCTACATAATGCGCTTCATGTACATAAACTTATATGTTCTACCATTAATGTTTTTATGTAACCTTTTTTTTTCTTTTTTTCTTTCTCCCTAGTCATAGTCATAGTAAAATAGTTTAGTCCCTCGTTAGGGCGAGAGACAAATGCAAAAAAGCATATCTATGCTTATTCTTGTCACCCTCGAAAAATAAAGATTTGTCATTGTCATTGTCATTGTCTGTCTCTCTCTCTCTCTCTCTCTCTCTCTCTCTCTCTCTCTCTCTCTCTCTCTCTCTCTCTCTCTCTCTCTCTCTCTCTCTCTCTCTCTCTCTCTCTCTCTCTCTCTCTCTCTCTCGCAAAACGAATATTGTAAAAAAAAGAATTAAAAAAAAACTAGCTGTAAGAAACATTTCTCTGAACCCAACAGTTCAATCCTTTCGTAATAAAGCTTCACAGTTCGATTTCGAGTTCTCTCTTGGGAAATTGTGTGCGCATTGGTCCACGGCATAAGGAGGCCTTACATTGCATGTAATTTGCATGTGTTTATTTTCCAGGGCCAGAGGAATTTTCAGCCTGCTCTTGACATGATCCACAGACTGCACAGCCGCGGGTTGGTTGCATTCTCACGGCATAACCATATAACACATATTTTAAAAATACAAACACGTAGCCTACAAATGACCAGCTGGAGGTTTCTGCTCGTAAACATATTTCAAAATGTACATTCGTTTCAAAGAGAAAAGTGTCCAATTAAGAGGTATCCATTTCGAGGGTGAAAGTCGCTTGTTCTTTTCAATGTTTTTTCTCTCAGGTGCCAGGAGATTGGTTACACATAACCCTCACTCATCCTTGTTGTCGTCCATAAATTAAGAATCTTTTTGTTTATTAGATCCTCAATTAAGAAGTTAAAAGTACAGAGCAATGTTAAACTTGTGCATGGACAAGAACTTTGGTATTTGGTGTTGGTATTGGTATCATATCGTCCTGTGAGGTTACTCTCATGGAAATTCGTGTACAGTACATTGGGGTGTGCACGTTAAAGATCCCACGATTGACAAAAGGGTCTTTCCTGGCAAAATTGTATAGGCATAGATAAAAATGTCCACCAAATACCCGTTTGACTTGGAATAAAGGCCGTGAAAGGTGAATGCTCGCCTAATAGGCTACTGAGCTTTACTGGCCGATGTGGATGCGTTATATATGGTGTGTAAAAAATGTCTGTTTGTCTGTCTGTCTGTAAAAAATTCCATTTCAAAACGGCAGAAATTAATATGTAAGCGCCTAGGGCTATATCTAGATTAGGCGCATACAAATGATCACAATAATAATAATAATAATAATTCGGATTGCTTTTTCACTGGGGAAAGCGAGCGGCCAAACAGTGCGGCGCTACCCAACTTGTGAACTTGGGTTCTTATGCGTGCACACGGGGATGTTCGGACACCGAGGAGAGCCTACACAAAGTTGACTCTGGGAAATAAATCCCTCGCTGAACGTGGGAACCCACGCCGATAGCGTCAAGCCCCACATTGAAAATGGTGATGGTGTGTATACGTATAGAAGCTTATACCTAGAGACAAGTGACATCGTCCATTTTAATGAACAATATGTGAGCATATGAATTCTGTAGAGCTGGGTGCAGCAATAGCAGATCACCCTTACTGCGTCTGTGTTTGGACGTGCGTATGTCTGTGTGTCTGTCTGTGTGTCTGTCTGTGTGTCCAGCCTGAAGGTGCGAGGTCACAACCTGATCTGGTCAGTGGAGAAGTATGTCCAGGGCTGGGTCAAACAGCTGACCGGTGACACCCTGAGACACGCCGTGCAACACCACATTCAGGAGACCATGAATGTCACCAGAGGAATGTAAGTTAACATGAAAGTGTGTTTATGTTTTACTGTGAACCATAGCCATATGTGACCCTCCACCACGAAATGAGTCGCATGTCACCTCACGCGGTTCTGCGCTAGGCATAATATAAGTCCGGGGGGTGTATAGTAACAGTGTGAGGGTCACCATAGTCACATGCTTATAACTCGAAAAGTGTTCACTCTTTTCTAAAAACGGTTTTCACCACTGGATAGAGAATAAAAACCTCTTTAAGAAAATGTAAAAATATGAAAATCATGAAAAGGTGACATGCGACTCATTCCGTGGTGGAGGGTTACATATAATCCTCTGGCAATGTCTTACAGATCATTAACTTGCTTGCAGCTTCTCGGAATAGGAGAAGCGGATAGTCCATAACTACCCTGTTTTGAAGCTAGCGCCGCTACCGACAGAGCTATTTCCTCGCCCAGTTTCTCTGCACATTAATTTTAAAGATTTCCTCTTCGTTGATCTTGTCCACAGCCATCCGCCCCACTCTTGGTCTTAGACTTTGTTAAACCATGAATGTGCCACACCCTCCTACAGTGTGCTAATCATTTTCACAAGAACTCAACATATAACACGAATTTATTTGACAAATGAAGTGTACGTGGGAAAGAACTTTTATTTCAAATTTTGCAATTTCTTTTTGGGGCAAACTCGTGAAGGTGACATGTCTTTTTTTCTAACACATTCATTTTGTTCTCAAAAGGTTAGAGCACTGGGATGTGAACAACGAGAATCTGCACGGCCACTGGTTTGAAGAACGACTGCACGACAACAACTACAACATTGAGGTGTTCCGTATCGCGCACAACGCCGATCCGACGATGAAACTCTTCTTGAATGAGTACAATGTGGTCGCCAATGGCGAAAAGACTAACGTAAGTATTATGAGCATGCTTATGGTTTGGGGTAAATGGTAGGGCACCTTGAAGCGTATTTACAAAGCAATTATACGTACTCTTATTGGCTCCTCTTGCTATTGAGAAAATTAAAATCTCAGTTTCAACTAATGGCACAGCAGCATTGAGATGCTTTTGTTCGCAAGGTTTACCCCTTTTTTTTTTTTTTTTTTTTTTTTTTTTACAATTTTATTCAAATAAATAACAACAATCAACAATATCTCATACAATGAATTAAATACATCTTATCGAGTACAACAAGCTAACTTTTTTTTACCCCTTTTGATCCGCATGGGAATGAGGTAAAAAAAAAAAGGAAAGAGAGAGAGAGAGAGAGAGAGAGAGAGAGAGAGAGAGAGAGAGAGAGAGAGAGAGAGAGAGAGAGAGAGAGAGAGATAGAGAGAGAGAGAGAGAGCGAGAGAGAGAGGAGAGAGAGAGAGAGAGAGAGAGAGAGAGAGAGAGAGCGACAGAGAGCGACAGAGAGAGTGAGACAGAGACAGAGAGAGACCGAGAGAGAAAGTGAGTAGACGAGAAGGAACGAGAGATGGAGAGAGAGAGACAGAAGGGGGTGGGGGGTGTTTGTTAGTTTATTGTTGTTTCTTGGCTGGAGAACCCAGGGGGTCACCCGAGATCGATTCAACATCAATCATCAGTCTCTGTTTTGTTCTGGGACTACTCTATTTTTTTAAAGGGGGGTGGGGGGGGTGGCGGGCGGTAAACGTTGGAACGGGAGGGGTGGTAGTTGGGATGAGGGTTGTTAATTAGGCAGAGAAAGAGAGAGAAACTAGCTATAACGCGCAAACGACTAACATCGACAGCAAAATTAACTTTGTTTTTGTTTCTTTCTTGCTTGTTTTCTTTACGTCTTTCTTTCTTTCTTTCTTTCTTTTTCCTTCTTCTTCCATCTCAAGCATGTTTCCAATCTGATCATTCGTTGCAGGCGTACCTTGCCCAGGCCAAGCAGGTGAAGGCAGCCAACGTAGGGCTGTACGGTATAGGTGTTCAGTGTCACTTTGGGGAAGAGCAGAACCCTGATCCTGACACCATCAAGGTCTGTATGACGGATACGTTTGTATAAGAAAGCACACGCACGCACGCATGCACGCAAACACATACACGCAACACGCTCGCACGCACGCAGGTACGCGCTCGCACGCACGCACGCACGCTCGCACACACACACACACACACACACACACACACACACACACACACACACACACACACACACACACACACACACACACACATATTTATTGAAACCCCACCAAAAGACGTCTCTACTTATTGCTCTTTTTTTTTAGAAGCAGATAGTTATTAAATCATTCTAACAATTAGTTCACTCAGGCTAGTTTATCCATCACTGAAATGTATATCAGGCTTGTTGACACAAGATTTTGTTTGTTTGTTTGTTTGCTTAACGCCCAGCCGACCACGAAGGGCCATATCAGGGTGGTGTTGCTTTGACATATAACGTGCGCCACACTCAAGACAGAAGTCGCAGCACAGGCTTCATGTCTCACCCAGTCACATTATTCTGACACCGGACCAAACCAGTCCTAGCACTAACCCCATAATGCCAGACGCCAGGCGGAGCAGCCACTAGATTGCCAATTTTAAAGTCTTAGGTATGACCCGGCCGGGGTTCGAACCCACGACCTCCCGATCACGGGGCGGACGCCTTACCACTAGGCCAACCGTGCCGGTTTTGACACAAGATATATACAGTCAACCACCAAACCAGCAGGCAGCATTGTCTCACCAACATGATTTTATTATGACAACACATCACAATCAAATACATATATACCCTCCTCTATACCAGGCACGTCTGGACACGCTAGCAGCAGCAGGCCTACCCATCTGGGTGACGGAGCTGGACGTCATAGCGCAGGACGAGAACAAGCGAGCTGACTTCCTGGAGCACGCACTGCGCGCGCTGTACGGTCACCCCGCTGTGGAGGGCATCTTGCTCTGGGGATTCTGGGACCAGGCACACTGGAGGGGAGAGAAGGCGTCGCTTGTCAAGGGGGATAACCTGGAAGTAAGCCTTTTTGTGTTGTGCACTAACTCAAAACATAGCTAACGAAAAATTAAAAACAAAACCAAGGGGGATGTATGAAGGATGGAAGAAGGAAAGGAGAGAAGGAGGAGAAGAGAGCAAGTACAGGGTGATGTGAACATCGCTATCAGCAAGGGATTTATTTATAGTCAACTTTGTGCAGACTCTTGTTGGTGTCCGAACACCTCCGCGTGCACGCATGCGCACGATAAAGAACCCAAGTTCACAGCGAAAGTCTCTGGGCTTGGAAACATGAATACACGCATGCAGGAAATACTGTACGGCAGCTCGCTTTCCCCAGACAGAAAGCAACCCGAATGTCCATGAGGGTAACCTCACAGGACTATATACAATCGTATCCTTATTGTATCCTTATCCTAAGGGGCTCCGCTCACCGCACTTTTACTTTCTGCGCACCCACACACTGGAATTCTCTCCCCTTTCACATCCGCCACTCTCAGTCACCCCAAGCATTCAAATGAGCACTTAAAACGCACCTCTTCAAGAAATACAACCTCTGATTTTGTTTTCTCAGTCCATCAGTAGGCTACATGTAGTGTATTTGTTGTTTTAGTGATAATGTGTATACACATTTAGGGCTGTTTTTCAGTATTAATAACATGTTCTGTTTGATTAAGGGTATTCAGCTGGTATTTCCTTGTTTTTACTACCTATTTTATTCATGTTTTTATTACTTAATTAGTGGAAGAATCTGTTGTAATGTATGTTTTGATGGTGTATGCTTTTAATCAAGCGTTGCTGACTATGAATGTAGATGTAAATGCTTGTATAACTGTGTTTGAATTTTAAATGTGTCAAGCGCAAAGAGCGTAATTGTAAAGTTATGATGTTGCGCTATATAAATGCTCATTTATTATTATTATTAATATGTAACTTCAGCAGGACCGACGATGCACTGCAGCTTATCCCAGCCCGCTACACGTTGCATGATAGGAAAACAGGCCAAGTACTCGTCATAATCCCTATCGCGGCATAAATAATAGGCCGTGCGTCGTCTGTGCCGCTGAAACTGCGCAGGTATATTCTGCCCATTAGCTTCAAACAGAGTCGTAGCTCGCCTACTGTGCACTGAGATTGATTTAATTTATTTATTAACGTTTCTTTCTTTACTATCAGCTGACGGCGGCAGGTCGTCGCTTCCTGGACCTGGTGGAGAACCAGTGGATGACGGATGAGACGCACGTGTTGTCACAGTCACGTGACACCTTCACTGTGCGTGGTTTCCATGGCGACTACGAGCTGCACGTCATTTACAAAGGGCATGACCTCACCAACCTGAAGAAAACTTTCACCTTGGGCAAAGAAAATCTGATTGTGAAACTGACAGTAGACGTGTAAAATACTGATCGACGTGTAAATAAGATCCGCGGTTGTATCGTTAATACTAAATCTTGTCATATGATTGATTGATTTTTGACATTTCTTGTCCTTTTGAACCCGCGATGGTCTCACAGGACCACTTCAACTAAAAACTGAAAGATTTTCCCACGCGTTTTAATTTCCTTTGAGAACTTTGAATGGTATACTGTACTTTGTTCGTCATGTTGTTCAATGAATGGGTATCTTGAATGAGCGTAATTCAGGCTTTGTCTATGCAAGTGTCTTATATTTTCAATGATGTTTTGCCTTTTCTTTATGTGAGAACATAGCCCAAATGCACATTGATTTGAGAAATTATAAAAAGGCCAACGAAGTGGTCAGTTTCAAATCGCTTAAGCGATTGACTTAATTATTTTTACACACACTCACTCATTCATACACAAACGCATGCACTACCGCACACACACACACACAAAGTAACACTCAAAAGCTATTGATACCAGACTTGCAACATTTATTCTTCCAACACAAGACGAAATAGCTACGGCGATCACAGAGATAAGCAGTCAGTACCATGCGGTCACGCAGACAGAGAAGTTACGATACCACCGAACGAGGCCCGAAAACGAGATTAGCACAGTATCATGCGCACAGTTTCGAACATGTTCAATCAATTTGTTCGTACATAGCGAAGCAAAAGAATATCTATAGTGCCTGATTCTATTTCAGACATGGAATTCTGTAATCTCGATTTTTCGGGGAAAAACTGAACGCTGTTGTTTGTACAATGTATGTACTTTTTAATGCTGTTTTTCAGCAACACAATTGAAAAACTCTTCAGTTGATACTCAAAAATCGCATGTCTGTATTTCAGCTGAGCGATTTCATGTTCTGGTATTGTCTTTGTAGTGCACAAACGGTTTGTGACGAATACAATTTGGAAATTACGGAAAAAAAGTAAATGTATATGTACAATTCTAACGTCGGTAATTCCACTGTGTGATTTTGAACACAATAACAATAACAACATTTTATTGTCCATGTTATTTTCTTTGACACAACCTGCTGATTAACTTCAGACGTGCATTATGTCTTTCGTTAGGATCAAGAGCTCTCTGCGCTCGCATCCTTGAAGACGCCCTTCCCGTTTTGAATCTCATTCGGCGACACCGCAACTTCTTCATTATATGTGACCCTCCACCACGGAATGAGTCGCATGTCACCTTTGCATGATTTTCATATTTTTACATTTTCCTAAAGAGTTTTTTATGCTCTATCCAGTGGTGAAACCCGTTTTAGAAAAGAGCGAAAACTGTTTGAGTTATAAGCCTGTGACTAAGGTGACCCTCACACTGTTACCAGACACTCCCCGGACTTATATTAAGCCAAGCCTAGTGGAGGGTCACATATTGCAGAACTCAACATACAACATTGGCAAGAGTGTAATCCTTACAGGCAGTGTCCACACATTCAGCAATAAAGGGTTATGTCACACGAAACAGACCCACTCCAGCAATACATTTAGTCAGTGCCCCATCGCAAAACCCAGCCTCAAAAAAAAAACAAAAAAAACTTCATTACCTCAACCATCTTTTCCACACTTTCTTCTGAATATGTTTTCATCAGGGACTCTTTAACACTAACATAACTCAACAACAATATACAGTCGAACCTGTTTATAACGACCACCCAAGGGACCGACCAAACATGGTCACTTCTTCTTCTTCTTCTTCAGCGTTCCAGAATTTTCTGGTTACGTGTGAGCTCGTTTGCCCATTTGGGTTCCCCACACTATACTCTGAGAGCATAGTCAGCTTCACTCCGCTTTCGTTGAGTAGGCATGCTGGGTATTTTCGTGTTTCCATAACCCACCGGACTCCGACATGGATTACAGGATCTTTTCCGTGCGCACTTGGTCTTGTGCTTGCGTGTACACACGAAGGGGATTAAGTCACTAGCAGGTCTGCACATAAGTTGACCTGGGAGATCGGAAAAATCTCCACTCTTAACCCACCAGGCGGCAGTGACCGGGATTCGAACTCACGACCTCCCGATTAGGAGGCCGACGTCTTACCACCACGCCACTGCGCCCGTCACCGTGGTCACTGGAGACAGGTGGTCGCTACGGAAAGGTGAATTATATCTTTCTTTATTTGGTGTTTAACGTCGTTTTCAACCGTTTATATCGCGACGGAGGGAAGGGGGGTGATGGAATAGAACCACTTGTCAATTGTTTCTTGTTCACAAAAGCACGAATCAAAAAATTGCTCCAGGGGCTTGCAACGTAGTACAATGTATTACCTTACTGGGAGAATGCAAGTTTCCAGTACAAAGGACTGAACATTTCTTACATACTGCTTGACTAAAATCTGTACAAACATTGACTATCTTCTATACAAGAAACACTTAACAAGGGTAAAAGGATGTGCTATAGACAGGTGGTTGCTACGGAAAGGTGAATTATATGGAAGAACACCTCTTCTGCGATCTTTCAGAGTGGTCATTCATTGTGGGAAGGTGGTTGGTTTCGAGAGGTGGTCGCAAGTACAGGTTCGACTGTATCATTAAATGGAGATTCTTCCCGGAGAACAAATACTATACACAGGAAAACTACAAAGATATATTTTTCCAAAAGAGTGCATACACATTTAATGATAAGAGTACTGCGTGGAACATTGAAGACATGCCTCTTGCATTCACGTACAACTAAGCGTCTCTTCTATACAAGTAGGATGGATACATAATAACCCTTTCATATAATCTACCTCTCAGTCTTCTTTCTTTTCATGGAGTACTATTGGCAGACAACACTGAATATCATTTTTAAGCTTAAAATGTCAGTCTTCACAATATGAACTGACAAGTTTTAGGCAATCAAGCAATCAGAACAAATACACATCTTATTGGGGCGATCGCAAACACACACACAGACACACTTTATCTCTCTCGATCTCTCTCACACACGCACACGCACACACACACACACACACACACATAACCTACATGTATACTATTCTAGGTGCTTTTCTTACTGCCCACCACTACCTTCCTTCACAACTCTGACAGAAATGCCAGAAGTTTCAACTCCTCAAACACAAATAGTCCCAGAAACAAAGCACCGAACATGGAACCTTCCAGCCTGAATAAATTCTTCAATGTATGGGATGAGGCACTCGTGTAGTAAGACTACGTCAAGCTTAGCTACGTTCACAAACACTTCAGTTTACGACACTACATCAAAACGAGGTTCATAAATGCTTGTGCACATTTATTTACAGACACAAATCAAAAGCGAAATGCCGGCACACATGTACACGTATATATATATATATATACTACAGTCTCAATACACTGCACCAGTTTGGAAGCGAGCTTAAAAGAATTTGATTGAATAACAAACAAACAAAAGACGGTATGCAAGCAATTATATTGGACAACACAGTGATTTCACAATAAAGCAACAAATCGATGCGTGCTTGAGAATGTCACACATCAAATTTCTGAGAGAGAAAAAAAAGCAGCAATCAAGAGATCAATTAATGGACAGAAACATAATAGAAGCATTGGAAAAATTAACGAACAGTTTCACCGATTAGAGAACATAGGAGCGGTGGTGGGTCGGCAACGGTCGTGGGTTTCTTTCTTTCTTTATTTGGTGTTTAACGTCGTTTTCAACCGTTCAAGGTTATATCGCGACGGGGAAAAGGGGGGGGGGGGATGGGATAGAGCGACTTGTTAATTGTTTCTTGTTCACAAAAGCACTAATCAAAAAATTGCTCCAGGGGCTTGCAACGTAGTACAATATATGACCTTACTGGGAGAATGCAAGTTTCCAGTACAAAGGACTTAACATTTCTTACATACTGCTTGACTAAAATCTTTACAAACATTGACTCTATTCTATACAAGAAACACTTAACAAGGGTAAAAGGAGAAACAGAATCCGTTAGTCGCCTCTTACGACATGCTGGGGATCATCGGGTAAATTCTTTCTCGTCCCAACCAATATGGGACTCCCCCTAACCCGCGGGGGGTCCTAAGAGAACAACAAAGCAACAGCTATATATAGCTGTCAACATCAACAGCATGTACAATAAAGTGGAAGCAAATATTTAAGTTATGTTTGTGCTTGATCAGAGCAAGAGTATCGTGGTAACTGCTGCAGTCTTAACTATACACATGTTGCATAAGGAGAAAAAAGGTGCAACCCCGAACATGCCTTTTTTACTACATAGTCTGGAGACTTCTCTTTACAGCTATCATAAAAACACATCTCCAACACATGGGCATTTTGTGGGACCCTAGACACAAACATGTCTCTTGTTCACATAAATGCATTATATTCATAACACAAATTTGGGTTACTTTATCAACAACTGGCACTTTGACAATTAAAATCTTTCCTGCTTCTTTCCCTTGATCAAAGCTTATACCTACCACGGCAGTTTGGGGTCCACATAGCAAATAAAATTACTTTAAATTTATTTGTGTTTGTGCCAGTAACATATCTTACTTAACAATCCACAAACAACAGCAGTAGACATTATTTGATATCTCTATAGCTTTCATAAAAACACCGCTCTAACAAATGGGCATTTTGTGAAACCGTAGGGTTTCTTCTGCGAACAAGGGTCAAAGTAACACAAAACTAAAACGTGTGTTCAAAACGCAAGGTAAATATATGTAGACGGTATAGCTAGTGCATGCATTTTATTACTTTGTGCTTTAAATATACAGAACATAAATATATGAATTTGCTTATGACCTAGCTATCATCTCAGGTTTGAAGAAAAAGAAGACATTTCTAATATCTAACTGATTCTCCGGGTTGTTTTTTCTCCCAACTATAGTCTGATGCTGTACTAAGGCCGTCACAAAGATAAGGCCGTCACAAAGATAAAGCCGTCACAAATTCTGTATTGCTAACTTTAGCAGCAGCAGCGAAGAAGAAGAAAAAGAAGATTTTGTTTGTTTATTTGTTTGTTTATTTGTTGCTTAACGTCCAGCCGACTACGCAGAGCCATATCAGGACGAGGAAGGGGGGGATGAAGGGGGCCACTTGTCAAGCGATTCCTGTTTACAAATGCACTAACCCATTACTTGTGTCCCAGCAGGCTTTAGTAAAACTAAATTAATACCTACTGGAAGATTACCAGTTTCCAGTATGTTAAAATAGGCTTAACCTATCTACTGCTGGACTTATGTATCAGAACACTAACAGATTAAACTATACATGAATCGCAAGACAAGCGGCAAGAGAAGAGATTTTTGGAAAAAATACAGGTGAATGAGCAAGAAGGCAGAAAAAAAGAAAAGAATTCATGAAGAAAAAGAGAGCATGACAGGAAAGAGGAACCAAAAATCTACCTAACAGCAAACTAGAAAGCTCCTGCGGTTCCAAAAACAGGAGGGGCCTTTAATTTCATAACCGCAGTGCCCCACTGCGGGAAGAAAAAGAAGAAGAAAAAGACAAAAGCAATGAACAGCTCTCAGTCATTGTATTGACTACTACCTCGCAAATGTCCAGTGCAATTTTGTTCAATATTGCTCGTCTGTTCACAACCGGCTTAATAATTACTATGTAATAACACACAATTCAACAGATCGTGGAAGCTGGGATATACTTCACTTTGAGCAGAACAAAACAGAACGAAGCAAGACAATACAATAACAATATTTTTGTCTCAATGACATGAACAAAATAAATAGGGCAAATCAAGTTAAAGATCAACTCTATGCACAATGTGGCACCCATTGCTTTTAGCTCCATGTACATATATCCATTTTGGCAAAACAACATGAACAACACATCATTTCTAAAGACATAAGTTTATACTACATGTACAAGCCAACATTGTGCAGCAAATCTTAAAGTATGGCGATTGGTCATCAAGGACGCTTAACAAATCTGCTTTGTATTAACACAAAATGATATACCCCAGCACAACAACAAAGTCAAAAGTTTCTCCACAAAAAAACTTCAATGAACAATGCTACAGAGCGCGTGATACTGAACAATGACAGCATGCCAATACAATGCTAAGTACTTCCTGTGTTTATTGTTATATGCTGTTGATGTGTAAAAGGAAGGTTTTTTTTCCAACAAGAACTACTTTATATGCATTTTGCGCTTTGATTAGTACACTCAACAATGACTATAAGACCAACCCCAAATATCTTGCAAACAAAATAAAGGTCTGCTCATCAAAACAATAGAACAGAAACACTGAACAATATGTTACATGATTGATTTACAGAAAACAACCACTGCCCATCTACATTTTAAAGGTCTGTTCATCAAAACAACAAATAGAACAGAAACACTGAACAATATGTTTCATGATTGATTTACAACTGATACCATCTCTGTTTTTAAGTCTTAACAGAAAACAACTACTGTCCTAATCTACATTTTGATTTGATTTTTGTTAATGTACTGTGCACTTATTGTTACAGATGATCACAGGTATTCCATATACATGTTAATGAAAAAAGACACAACCAAAATAAATTGAATTAAAAAAATCAGAAGAACCCAGACAAGTCATCGATCTAGAGAGATAGTGGTTTGCAAGCTCGGTGTTAACTCAGAATATCATCCTTACCTGTTTTACATGTCCACGCCAAACATCTTATCTGAAATTTGCTGTTCTTTGACACTCCTCCCCCCCCCCTCCCACCCCCACCTCACACACATTTACAAACAAAACATAGTCTATGCAACTGACTATATATATTTTTTTTAAATTGCCCCAGCTAATCTTTACATCATTTATTCACATGAATTAGAATGTTACTAAACTACTCCTCAAGTCTTTGACTATACATGCAGTGATGATTGAGGAACAGGCACACGAAACACTCAAGGGACATTTGATTGTACAGGCGCCTGATATGAGGTGACTAGAAGTCAAGTGGATCTAACACCAGTTGCATAATTTAACATTTCTAATATCAAACGACACAATTCGATATAAAGTTGTAACTCATTAGTACATAGTAATCTTATATCTACTTAAACATGCATGGTGTTTGGATTAAACAGTACCATGTGCTTTATGGAAATGGATCATCTTTCACGCAAATAAGGGTTAACTATGAGGTGACAAAATGGGTGGCTTACAAAGGTGCGTTAAGAAAGATAAAGGGGACTATTTTGTGGATAAATCGTGACAAACCAGAGAAAATTATCAATATGCTGACAATGACAATGGGAATTCTTTATTTTATGAGGGTAACAGCACAAGCATAGGTATGCTTTTTTTGCATCTGGCCCTGATCGCCTTAAAGAGGGACTAATCTACTATTACAACTACTACTAAAGACTCATTACATTAAAACATAATTAATGAAAGAATGTAGGATAAATACAGCAAGAGGGTAAAGTATATAAGGAAGTGTTAAGATTAAGACATGGAAATAATGAGACAGATGCAGAAACTGAGAGACAGAAATCAACAGAAAATATTTTCTGCAACAGAACATAAACAAATCTGAGCATGCTAAAATGAAAACAACTTCAAACTTAATGAGCCTGTGTCTAATGATTAAGACAACTCTTCCCTTACATCAGCTATTCCCTCTTCTTTTCTTGCCTATATTTCAAAACAACAACAACATTTCTTGAGTGAATACTATTCAGTTTCACAATAAAATCTTGTTTCTTTGTCCATTATGTGCGTCTATATCATCTAGTCCCTCCCTCAACTAAATACACCTTAGTGTATATGTCACACACATCTCTGCAGGGGCTCACATCCATGAGAGGTGGCATAGGACACATGTCCTGGACAATGCAAAAGTGATAGGACATTTGTCCAGAACAAAAATAAATCAATTGGACTTTTTGTTCTTTCTGGCACCAATTTTCGTTTTGGCCGCATGTTGCTTTTTCGGGGAAAAAACACAAAGGGGGGAAACTGACAGTCAACCGGTTCGGAGCATTCAGAGTTGTGATTCTTGGAAGCTCTTCTTATAAAAACCACATAAAGTCCCCCCAAGTTTTGTCTGCTTGGAGAGACACATCGCTTCGCAAAACATCAATAAAAGAGCAAATCAAACTACTGTAAATTAGAAAGTATTGACAATGTCCGGATCAAATAAAATCATAATCAGACAATGACCACTTTGTGACAAAAACAATAGGACATATGTCCTCTTGCATGAAAAATGTTTAGGACATTTGGAAAAAAATATCTGTGTATGTCCGATGTCCCACGTGGATGTGAGCCCCTGTCTCTGTTTCACCAAATGTGACCCTCCACCACGAAATGAGTCGCATGTCACCTTTGCATGATTTTCATATTTTTACATTTTCCTAAAGAGTTTTTTATGCTCTATCCAGTGGTGAAACCCGTTTTAGAAAAGAGCGAAAACTGTTTGAGTTATAAGTCTGTGACTAAGGTGACCCTCACACTGTTACCAGACACTCCCCTGACTTATATTAAGCCTAGCGCAGAACCGCGCGAGGTGACATGCGACTCATTTCGTGGTGGAGGGTCACAAATTTTGTTTCACAATACACCAGCACAGTCAATTAGCAGAAAGACAACAACCAGATCTGAGCACCACAACTTAGGCTCACAAATTATACCGAAACCACATTTTGTTCCACTTGTAAGGCAATAAGAATCTCTCAACAAAGGACTTAACCTGTGTATATTTTGTGTAAATGCTCAAAGCACATAAAACAGAAATTGTTTCAAGCTCATGAGGAAAGACTGTTGCTGGAATGGAGAAAGGGTAAATGATACACTTTTATATACAGGTAGGAATGTACAACTTAACAAGTACAAATGAACATGACCTTTACAATCATTAAAATTTTCATAGACAATAGAAATGCAGTATGTACAATATTAAAAAAATCATGATTTGCGAGAGATATGTAGACACCAAGTATGGAATACACAGATACAACAATCAAAGATAAAAATGTGCTGATATAAGTACTTTACAAGCAAACCTGTACTATAAAGAAAATATGTTTATATATATGCATACATGTATATAAATTTTAGCTTACAAAAACATGTACAAAAATAGAACTCAGTACAGGTCACTCAAAGCAAAACATCTGTGCAATAGAATAAAACTACCATGAGAAAAACGATTTAAAATTACATAGGTACTTCAAGAAAACAAAACGTGCATGTGTATATATATATTACAACTGTACAGGAATTCAAAACAGTAAATTCAGATTCTGAACTTTTGAACCATCACACAGACATTATACACACTGGCAGTCACACAAGTACAGGAATACGGTACTGGAATAAGGTAGATGAATATAAAGATCCATGCAAAATCAAAAGAGAATGAGCAAAAAGACACAGCATATTACAAATAAATAAGTGGGTGATGAGCGATGCCATGATAAAGTCTGGAAATCGATCTTTGCTTGAAAAATCTTTCTTTCTTTTTTTATTTGGTGTTTAACGTCGTTTTCAACACCGTTCAAGGTTATATCGCGACGGGGAAAGGGTGGGGGGGGGGGGGGGGGGGGGTGGGGGGGGGGGGGGGGGGATGGGATAGAGTGCTTGAAAAATGAATGCACGGGTTTAATCTAAGATTCTTACATTAATGAACAAGAAGGGCAAAGCCCATACGACTCACATGCTTGACCTTCTGCTTTACACATTTTTCCTACCAAAATACATGTGACCTTGACCCAAGGTCAAGGTCATCCAAGGTCATGCAACACAAAGCTGTTAATTCAAGACATAGGACGTACAATGGTGCTTATTGGCTCTTTCTACCATGAGATATGGTCACTTTTAGTGGTTCAATACCTTATTTTGGTCACATTTCATAAGGGTCAAAGTGACCTTGACCTTGATCATATGGGACCAAATGTGTCTCATGATGAAAGCATAACATGTGCCCCACATAATTTTTAAGTTTGAAACAGTTATCTTCCATAGTTCAGGGTCAAGGTCACTTCAAAATATGTATACAATCCAACTTTGAAGAGCTCCTGTGACCTTGACCTTGAAGCAAGGTAAACCAAACTGGTATCAAAAGATGGGGCTTACTTTGCCCTATATATCATATATAGGTAAGGTATTCAATCTCAAAACCTTCATAGAAAATGTGAAAAATGTGAAAAATAGCTGTTTTTTAGACAACATTTATGGCCCCTGCGACTTTGACCTTGAAGCAAGGTCAAGATGCTAAGTATGTTTTTTGGGGCCTTGTCATCATACACCATCTTGCCAAATTTGGTACTGATAGACTGAATAGTGTCCAAGAAATATTCAACGTTAAAGTTTTCCGGACGGCCGGACGGACGGACGGACGACTCGGGTGAGTACATAGACTCACTTTTGCTTCGCATGTGAGTCAAAAACTGTGGGAACTTGAACAATCATCAGCTCCATCACACAAACTACACTTTAAGCCAAGCATTCCAAAATAAATGTACTAATTACAGTTTACCCCCTTTCCTATCAATAAGAAGTGTACGTGTCACACACCCCAACTAAAGAATTGAAATACTTTTGTTCAGGTGTTCTTTTCCTAGACATTATTAACTACTAATAAGTAAACTGTTCAACTCTTTTCCCTTTCTTTCTGTCCTACAGAAGGACAAAGTCAAAAAAATGGAAATGGCACAGTAAAAAGAACAACTCAAAACCATGAGCAAACTTAGGCCAGCAGTAGATTCAACCGATTCATTGCACATAAAAATGATCAAGATAAGATTTTGTACTTTAAAAAAAAAAGGGTTAAATAATTTGAAAATCAAAGTAAAATAAAGGGTGATCATTAACTTTTTCACAAGGAATGACATATATGTGTTTAACAAGAGCATAATGTGCATTCGAATGCAAAATCTGGAAAGTTCCGCAATGGAAATAGGATACAACTGGCAAAAAGTCAGTATGGAATGGCAATACAAGACAGGTACATCATAGTTAATACCCATCAATCATGTTTGTACTGCTGAAATAACAGTTATGATACAGTAGAATGGTACATAAACAATACGTTTCCTTGGCATCTTAGTGCAGTTTTGACACTTAGCCTTAAAATCAAATTTTAAACAGAAATAAAATGATAACCTGAAAACTCAACAACAAAAAGCATAATTCATGCCATGACAATGAAGCATTCATGATGCAGTGGCAATCTACACCAGTCTGCTTGATAGAACATGCAATTGTCAGGGTAGAAATTGTATATATATATCAGTATGTGAATACTGTACAGAACATTGAAATTCGACATTAGTTACTGACTTCATTTCTTCAACATTGAAATTCGAAATTAGTTACTGACTTCATTTCTTCAACATTGAAATTCGAAATTAGTTACTGACTTCATTTCTTCAACATTGAAATTCGACATTAGTTACTGACTTCATTTCTTCAACATTGAAATTCGACATTAGTTACTGACTTCATTTCTTCAACATTGAAATTCGACATTAGTTACTGACTTCATTTCTTCAACATTGAAATTCAACATTAGTTACTGACTTCATTTCTTCAAGTGTTATTTTCGTTTTGATTTGTTTATCTTGATTAAAAAAAAATAACATTAAAAAAACAACCAAAACAAAATATTTCACTTTAACCTTTACTACATGTACTATGACTTCAACTGAAGCATTAAAAACTGTTCTCAAAGCACTCCTTGCCATTTTTCCTTATACGTACATTTATTTGTACCTCACTGTCCAAACACATGCCACAATATATCAGCTTAACCTCAGAAGTTAGCTCACTCACAGTATATATCTGACAACAGAAACATGTTCTCAAGCCGCATAAGTACCACTTAACATGAAATTATCACATCCTTTCACGTTCAGTAAAGCGCCGTCAACATCATTTTGACTGATAAAAATGCTAGGCTGTTAAAAATGGAGCAAATGCATAAAATGAACTAGACTTCTACAAATCTTTGGTTAGAATTCTATCCTGAAACTCATGTTCCTTAGAGTAGAACAATTGTATGACTAGCAGCTTGTCTACTATTAATTGTGAGAACCATTTCATTCTTCTTGTATGTAGAATGTACAGTTTACTTAGCAGAATGAGTTAAATTGCTATACACCGATTAACAGTTCCGCGGCCATTTTAGATTGGCACATGCGCACATCTTTTTCTTCAAGCACTTTTGCTTCTTCTTCCTTTTCTGGTTTCCTGTTTTTGAGAAAATGTGCATCCGCAGATTGTTTTTTCGAGAGTTTTTCTTCTTCTTCCTGTTCCGGTTGATTTGAGAAAGCGTAGATTCAGTCGGCAGAAAGTGCAATCTTGTAGTCTTCCAGCCCTCATGAAGTTGCTTTTGAGTGTTCGAAGGGAGCAGACAAGATCTGGAAGCCACGACGTCATTCGTCTCGCAGACTAACCTGATGGTGTGACGGCGAACGCAAGAAGAAGAAGAAGAAGAATAGTGTTCGAAAAAAGAGTGTAAAGGTTCTAAGGATTACCTTGGGCACACAAACATGCGATTTTCCTTTTTTCCCCCCTTTGATTTGAATGCGTGCACAGATCGTTTTTTGCGAGTAGTTTGTATTGTATTTCTTCCTCTTCCGCTTTCCTTCTTCGTTCCATGTAAACGCCGAAACTGTTAACTGGTGTATTCAATTATATACTTATACTCTCTTGTTCTTCTGGCATTACAAAGAGTGCATTAAACAATAGGCATCTCTCTTGAACATTACTACACGTTTCATGGCTACTTCAAAGGAATGAAAATTAAGCACAGTGAATGACTAATAATTAAACTATTCAGCCCTGCAACTTAAACAAACACCACAAGCTCTGACCTTGAACAAGAAATGACAGTAAATGTTTCGAGTACCAGTCTATAAACTAGACAGACGTGGCTTGTATTAAATAATGCTGACAAAAAGGTAACAAAAATATCAAATAAATACAGTGGTTTGTATCAACATAAAGCTCTTTTATTTTCAAACTTTAATAAAAAATAAAAAAATGATTTAAAAAACAAACAAAAAATCCATCATAATATGTAAGCTACATCTATCAAAGATGGTTTCACTGGGAATTATGAGAAGAGCAAACAAACCTTACCAAAACAATCCTAAATCTAAAAATGTACTAAATAGTAAAATAAAATAAATAATCAGAAAAAAAACTAACTAATTATCTCCAATCAAAAAAGGTTAATCCTCACGAAACTGAGCAGGGATGAAATATCTTCTGATTTACATGTCTTCGCTGTATGCATCTCGGCGTATAAAGGGAATGTATAAATGCCATATTGCAAAGTCAATACAAATGTAAGAAGGAAGCCTGCATACACTTCAAAAATGTATGAGATCGTCAGCAAAACTGATACAGGTATTCATGATAACTTTATGGATGTTCCTGATAAATTCAACATATGCTTAGGATCAATTTCAGGATAAATTCATTGATGTTCGTGATACATTTCATGATAAATGCAATAATGTTCATGAAAATGTTATGGATTTTCATGATACATTTCATGGATGCTTATGATAAATTCATGGATGTTCATGATAATGTCCTTTATATTCATGATAAATGTATGGATGATCATAACAATTCAAGGATGTCCATTATAAATTTATGGATGTTCATGAAAAATTTATGGATGTTCATGAAAAATTCATGGCTGAATATTTATGTAAGCGTTATGTAAAACAGAACTGTTGGACTAGAAGTAAACGCTTCTTTGATAGTCTGGGGGAATGACTTACGCGCAAGTGAACACAACATTTTTATACTTTTCTTTAAGGGCTCAAAGGATGTCCACAGATTGTGTTTGCATCATGAACTTTTGGACTAGACAAACGATAAGACTTGTTTGACCATAGGGGAATGACTTCTTCACAAGTGAACACAATATGTTAATCTGTCTTTCTTTCTTTCTTTATTTGGTGTTTAACGTCGTTTTCAACCACGAAGGTTATATCGCGACGAGGAAAGGGGGGAGATGGGATACAGCCACTTGTCAATTGTTTCTTGTTCACAAAAGCACTAATCAAAAAATTGCTCCAGGGGCTTGCAACGTAGTACAATATCTTACCTTACTGGGAGAATGCAAGTTTCCAGTACAAAGGACTTAACATTTCTTACATACTGCTTGACTAAAATCTTTACAAAAATTGACTATATTCTATACAAGAAACACTTAACAAGGGTAAAAGGAGAAACAGAATCCGTTAGTCGCCTCTTACGACATGCTGGGGAGCATCGGGTAAATTCTTTCTCGTCCCAACCAATATGGGACTCCCCCTAACCTGCGGGGGGTTTGGATGTCTTAGACATGGGGCTCCACTGTATCTATAACATGAACTGCTGTAAAATAAAGCACAATTTGGGTGAGGAAAATTAAAACAAGATAGCTCAGTTGGTAGAGCACTGGACTTGTGATCGGAAGGTCGCAGGTTCGAATTCGGGCCGGGACGGACACGGGTCAACTTTATGTGCAGACCCAGAGACGGAAGCCATGTCCCACCCCTGTGTCATCACAATGGCACGTAAAAGACGTTGGTCATTCTGCCATAAGTGCAGGTGGCTGAATACACCTAAACACGCAGACACCTGGGTAGCGCGACTCCGTTGCTGCTAGCTTTCCACTGGGAGGAAGCGACCCAAATTTCCCAGCGATGGGACAATAAAGTAATGAAAATGAAATGAAATGAAATGGATGGGATTAGGGGTTTGAGAACAGTAACAACAGCTTGAAATTTGGGCTTTGGAAGTGAGTGACCAATAAAACAACAGCAGTGCATATGCAACAGGACTTGGAAGATATTCAAGACTAGAAGAATATCAAGATCAAATAAACAGGGAAAAACAGTCATAGCAGGGGCTTAAATTGCTTACAAACTTTAGACCAGAAGCATGCTTTTACATTTTGCCTTTGATAACATAGAAGGACGGGCGCTGTGGCGTGGTGGTAAGACGTCGGCCTCCTAATCGGAAGGTCGAGGGTTCGAATCCCGGCCGCGGCCGCCTGGTGGGTTAAGTGTGGAGATTTTTCCGATCTCCCAGGTCAACTTATGTGCAGACCTGCTAGTGGCTTATCCCCCTTCGTGTGTACACGCAAGCACAAGACCAAGTGCGCACGTAAAAGATCCTGTAATCCATGTCAGAGTTCGGTGGGTTATAGAAACACGAAAATACCCAGCATGCTTCCTCCGAAAGCGGCGTATGGCTGCCTAAATGGCGGGGTAAAAACGGTCATACACGTAAAATTCCACTCGTGCAAAAACACGAGTGTACGTGGGAGTTTCAGCCCACGAACGCAGAAGAAGAAGAAGAAGAAGATAACATAGAAAGATGTCCACCAAAGAAAAAAAGTGGTGCACATTTAATTGCTCAAAACTGGAGACTAGAAGCATGCTTTTACAATTTGCCTTAGATTAGATTTGAAGATGTCCGCTAGACTGAGGAGGGCAATGCCTTGAGCATTTCTTCCGTTTCTTTGTCTGGTCCTGGACTCTCTGGTTCTTTGGGGGAGTAGGATTTACCTGAAACACAAATCGCAACAATTTCAATTCGTTCCCAAGTCACTTTCGGGTGAATTTCTTCCCTTGATAGAATATTTAAAGGGAGAGAAAATTGATAAACATAAATGTGTTTGCAAAATTGCATGCCTTTGTGTGTGTTTTCAATTGCATGGATATTCGTCACATGAAAAAAGCCAGGAGTTTGCATTGGACAGAAAAATTACTTGACCCATGATTCCAACTTTTCATACAACGCATTTCTCTGTTAGTGTTATGAAAATACTGCTACAGGATAATAAGAATCATAGATCTATTGACACACGACTGACTTGATCATTTATAAAATGTTAACTATTAGTATTACTATGCCTGTATTGTATGATGAATTGAATTCGATGTTTTAATGTGTATTGGGTTTAAAAGTCCTTATGTATTATTATAATACATTACTGTTGTTAGTTGTTTAATTTGTTGCCCCACAGTCTGTGTTACATTTTCGTTCTGTTTTAGATATGTACGCTTTTATACAAGTTCTGTTTTATTATCAGACTTTTTATGTGTAACTATGTGTCTATTACTTATCTTATGTATTTTTCATCTTTTTAAAAACAATTGTTCTAGATTATCTTATATAACTATAAGTGGTCGTTGTCTATGAATTTTTTATTTTTTATTTTTTTTATGCTTGTATGTTATTTCTTAGGAGGAAACTTTTTATATTTTTGGCGGTGAACAGCGCTATAAAAGAATGTTTTATTATTATTAAAGAAGGAGAGTTGAATATCTGGTGGTTTGATATCATACTTTACCTCGTTTTGTTCAATATCTTTTTATAAAAGAATTAAAATGCATTAAAATTTGCGACTTCCAAAATGTCAGGATGATTATCTGACTGAATCTGTTTATATACATGTACTGCCCTGGTTTTGGGGAATAAAGATACATTTTTACAAGCAGATATTATCCTTCAAAATTCGAGAGTCTCAGAGAGAGATCTCGAGAGAACGCACGGAAGCCACAGACCATTATATACAAACCAAGGGGGAAGGGAACTGAAATAAATTATGTACATCAACGCAGAGAGAGAGAGAGAGAGAGAGAGAGAGAGAGAGAGAGAGAGAGAGAGAGAGAGAGAGAGAGAGAGAGAGAGAGAGAGAGAGAGAGAGAGTCTCAAAGAAAGAGAGATAGAGAGTGTAGGTGTATTTGCATGCATACTTGTGTTTGCGCTCGTGCCTGTGAATGGGTTAGGTGTTTTGTGGTGTTCATTTGTATAGTTATGTACAGTTGAACTTGTCTATAACTACATGTACAACCCAAGGAACCAAGCAACAGTGGTACTTATAGACCAGTTGAACTTTAATATATCGAAAGCCAATTATTTAAATATAAACCTCGTTTGGGATTTTTTGGAGTAGTCATAAGGGCAGTGGTCATTATGAAGTAGTGGTCACCAAGGCTGGTTCAACTGTACTTCAATAATGTTATGTTATGTATGTACTGTGTGTTTGCAGGGTTTTTTTTCATGCCCATGCCCATGCCATGAATCCAAAAACAACATTCCAAAATTCAGACTGAAAAAACAAGGAAGGTATGTTGCAGGAACGTTTCCTTCTGACAAAACAGACAAACACAGAAAATAAACTTATCTGATGATATGTCCAGATCTCGTTCGGAAGACACATTAAGCGAGACTTCGGAACAACGTATTATTTTCTGTATTATAAGTGTTCGTCTGTCTGTCCACTTAAAAGACCGCTGGGTCAAAGGTCAGTGACCGTAACATTTTATTTTGTCACAATGAAAAGTTCCTATAGCATACCCAATGTTTGTTTTTTAACTGCTCATGCCTTGACACATATTTTTTCTACAACAGGAATAAAGATGTCTCCCATTGCACTGTACTGCATTTAATAGTATTTCGACGGGGGCAATGGCTTGGTGGTAAGACGCCGGCCTCTAAAGTGGAAGGTCGTGGTTTCGAATCCCGGCCGCGCCTGGTGGGTTAAGGTGGAGATTTTTCCGATCTCCCAGGTCAACTCATGTGCAGACCTGCTAGTGCCTTATCCCCCTTCGTGTGTACATGCAAGCACAAGACCAAGTGCGCACGGAAAAGATCCTGTAATCCATGTCAGAGTTTAGAAACACAAAAATACCCAGCATGCTTCCTCCGAAAGCGGCGTATGGCTGCCTAAATGGCGGGGTAAAAACTGTCATACACGTAAAAATCCTCTCTTGCAAAAACGCGAGTGTACGGGGGAGTTTCAGCCAACGAACGCAGAAGAAGAAGAAGAAGAATAGTATTTATATGGAGACAGCAAGGTTCTCATGAGCCTCATAAAACAATCACCTGTACCATTTGCTTTATATGCCTGATGAGTTCACTCTTTCCTTGCCTGTGTGAAAAAGCATTATAATAAGATTAACCAAACAGTGTTTTAAATTTACTGATGTTATTTCATGCTGCCTGTATTTATGTAACCGTTCAGAGTAAACACTGAAATGTTAGTATGTTAATCTGTTGTTTTCTTACACTGTAATAAAGATTGCTGTTGTTGTTGTAGTTGTAGCTGCTGTTGTTACTGTTTTAGTCTTAGATGAAACAAATATTTATTCAATCTCTCTCTCTCTCTGTCTCTCTCTCTCTCTCTCTCTCTCTCTCTCTCTCTCTCTCTCTCTCTCTCTCTCTCTCTCTCTCTCTCTCTCTCTCTCTCTCTCTCTCTCTCTCTCTCTCTCTCTCTCTCTGCCTCTGTCTGTCATTCTTTCTGTCTCTGTCTGTCTGTCTGTCTGTCTGTCTGTCTGTCTGTCTGTCTGTCTGCCTCTCTCTCTCTCTCTCTCTGCCTCTGTCTGTCTGTCATTCTTTCTGTCTCTGTCTGTCTGTCTGTCGGTCTGTCTGCCTCTCTCTCTCTCTAACTGAAATGTTAGTATGTTAATCTGTTGTTTTCCTACACTGTAATAAAGGTTGGTGTTGTTATTGTAGTTGTAGCTGCTGTTGTTACTGTTATAGTCTTAGATGAAAAAAGTATTCTCTCTCGATCTCTCTATCTCTCCTCTCCATCTTTCTGTTTTTGTCTATTAATGAGATTGTTATTCTTCCAGTCACACATCAGAACCTTAAAAAAGATGATGGCAAATGGTTTATGGAGGACGAGTGTGAAACACATGTTTGCCGAGTACTGAAGGAATTGAGATCAAGCAAATGTGTGTATGTATGAATGTATATGTGTGAGTGTGTTGTGTTTGTGAAATATGATTCCCATAATCCCGACTGACATTTGGTAACAATGTCAAGAAGTTTGTTGCCACGGTGCTGCCTTAACTTGTCTAAAATGGATCAAAATGACATCATCAAACAACTTGACCTCTTCAGTGCGACCTACCTCTTTTAAATTTCAAGAAGAAGACGACAGCAACAACGACAAGGGCAACGATGATGAGCACAGCGATGATAATTCCGGCAACAGTGCCTCCACCCATGCTAGCTGCAAAATGGAAAAAACAATGTTAGTATAAAAATGTGTGTGTCCGAGACCACAGTGGTGATTTTAGGACTATGTGCGGTCAGGAATAAAAAGGTTGTTCTTGTGTTTGTCTGTGTACATTAAAGTGTTAGACTGCATTGGAGAATGAGGAACATACATGAGCTTGCGACTTTCATCCTTTTTGTGAAGATGGAAGTCATTTGTTTATTTCAATGCTTGTTATTCTTTAAGGCGCCAGGAGACTCTCCCTTACTGTAGTTGTCTTTATTCAAGGCATTTATTTCCCTGTACTAATACAGGGGAACCCCTCTTTTAACACCTAAAAAAACCCTGAGAAAATCGGGTCTTAAAAAGGAGGGAGTCTTAAAATGGGGGTAAATTTACAGAGTCGAGCATGGGTCCTGGGTGGTTCGGAACTTACAGAAAATTGTAAATCTACATAAAAACCTGGGTGGCCGAGTGGTAACGCACTTGCGCTCGGAAGCGAGAGGTTGCGAGTTCGACCCTGGGTCAGGGCGTTAGCAATTTTCTCCCCCCCTTTCCTAACCTAGGTGATGGGTTCAAGTGCTAGTCTTTCGGATGAGACGAAAAACCGAGGTCCCTTCGTGTACACTACATTGGGGTGTGCACGTTAAAGATCCCACGATTGACAAAAGGGTCTTTCCTGGCAAAATTGTATAGGCATAGATAAAAAAAAATTTCCACCAAAATACCCGTGTGACTTGGAATAATTGGCCGTGAAAAGTAGGAAAGGTGCCGAAATGGCTGCGATCTGCTGGCCGATGTGAATGCGTGATGTATTGTGTAAAAAAATCCATCTCACAAGGCATAAATAGATCCCTGCGCCTTGAATCCGAGTCTGGAGATACGCGCGCGATATAAGACTTCATATAATAAAAACCTCACATCTGGCAAGCTAAACTACTGGCTAATTATCAGGCACCAGGGAATTGTCCGCGAAATCACGGATTTCCACAAAAAGGAAATTATGTTTTAGCAAAAAACAAAAAAATTGTCCGCGGCAAAAAAAAGGTAAATTAAATTATATGTATACTATTGTCTCTTTATCCATTATTTGCTTACGTGAGAACTATCAAAATATTGGTCTAAAGTGCTAAAATTCGTTTTCGGTCCCCCCTTGGCCTATTTTCAGAGTTTTTTCTATTTTGGAATTGTTTGTTTGTTTGCTTAACGCCCAGCCGACCACGAAGGGCCATATCAGGGCGGTGCTGCTTTGACATATAACGTGCGCCACACACAAGACAGAAGTCACAGCACAGGCTTCATGTCTCACGGTCACCCAGTCACATTATTCTGACACCGGACCAACCAGTCCTAGCACTAACCCCATAATGCCAGACGCCAGGCGGAGCAGCCACTAGATTGCCAATTTTAAAGTCTTAGGTATGACCCGGCCGGGGTTCGAACCCACGACCAACCGATCACGGGGCGGACGCCTTACCGCTAGGCCAACCGTGCCGGTATATTATTTTGGAATTCCCATGCCTGATTTATGTTGAGAAAAAAAAGAACTAAACCAAACCAGGTGAGTGAAAACTAGCTGCAAACCTGACGAAGTTGATGTTTGAGACTTCAGCACCCCCACCATGGCTTTGTCTCTGAGGGCAGACGTCTCGGACAGACAACCCACTGCAGTGGAGCTCAGGTTCATCAAGCAGTAATAGTTGCCTCCCTTGCGGCCCTCAGTCAGGTTGAGGATGAAGAAGCCATCTTGGTAGTCAGAGCTTGGAAGCAGCTTGCCATCAGGGTCCTGGAAACAGAGAGGAAGAATTAAAGCTGATGCTCTGCCCAACTAGGCTGATTGGGTTAACCATTAATTGACACAAATAAGTTGACTTAACTCATTGTCTCCCAGGTACGCATAAATCCGTTTGTTTGTGTGTTTGTTTAACGCCCAGCCGACCACGAAGGGCCATATCAGGGCGGTGCTGCTTTGACATATAATGTGCGCCACACACAAGACAGAAGTCGCAGCACAGGCTTCATGTCTCACCCAGTCACATTATTCTGACACCGGACCAACCAGTCCTAGCACTAACCCCATAATGCCAGACGCCAGGCGGAGCAGCCACTAGATTGCCAATTTTAAAGTCTTAGGTATGACCCGGCCGGAGTTCGAACCCACGACCTCCCGATCACGGGGCGGACGCCTTACCACTAGGCCAACCGTGCCGGTCAGCTACTTGAATGTCCACGAGGGTAACTTCATAGAGCTTTACGACACTAACGTCCTTTACCTCTTACACATGTTGTGATTCATAATCTTCTCCTTCTTGACACACACCAACAGATGCAGCCAGGGACCTACTTTCCTCCACACAATTATTTGATATTCTTAGATGCAAAAAATAGTGCTCTACTGTGCTATTGGAAAGTTAAAATCTGAGGATAATCGTGGATCCACGGAAAAGTCTCACACCTGGGGCGATCACACACACACACACACACACACACACACACACACACACACACACACACACACACACACACACACACACACACACACACACTCCACCAACATCCCTCCCCTCCTTTTTCATGTTCCATTGACTACGTACCTCCCACATAACGGACACAGGAGGGCTTCCCAGGCTGACAAACTGTCCGCACTTCAACTGTTGATGTTGGTCAGTGCTGCCGTGGTCATGTGACTTATTGCTTCTTGTCTCAGCCACCACCACCTCCAGGCTGCCCGACACCGTCTCTGGTTTCTCTGAGGGATGTAAAAAAAACGTCATACATTACATTGGGGTGTGAACGTTAAAGATCCCACGATTGACAAAAGGGTCTTTCCTGGCAAAATTGTATAGGCATAGATAAAAATGTCCACCAAAATACCCGTGTGACTTGGAATAATAGGCCGTGAAAAGTAGGATATGCGCCGAAATGGCTGCGATCTGCTGGCCGATGTGAATGCGTGACGTATTGTGTAAAAAAATTCCATCTCACACGGCATAAATAAATCCCTGCGCCTTGAATATGTGCGCGATATAAATTGCATTAAAAAAAAAAAAAAATAAATCCCTGCGCTTAGAACTGTACCCACGGAATACGCGCGATATAAGCCTCATATTGATTGATTGATTGATGAAACAATTAACCTCTGACATACAGTGATTTTGCTTGTACAGTACAAACTCTATTACAGTGGTTTGTTTGTTTATTTGTTGTTTAACGTCCAGCCGACTACGCAGAGCCATATCAGGACGAGGAAGGGGGGGATGAAGGGGGCCACTTGTCAAGCGATTCCTGTTTACAAATGCACTAACCCATTACTTGTGTCCCAGCAGGCTTTAGTAAAACTAAATTAATACCTACTGGAAGATTACCAGTTTCCAGTATGTTAAAATAGGCTTAACCTATCTACTGCTGGACTTACATCAGAACACTAACAGATTAAACTATACATGAATCGCGAGACAAGCGGCAAGAGAAGAGATTTTTGGAAAAAATACAGGTGAATGAGCAAGAAGGCAGAAAAAGGAAAAGAATTCATGAAGAAAAAGAGAGCATGACAGGAAAGAGGAACCAAAAATCTACCTAACAGCAAACTAGAAAGCTCCTGCGGTTCCAAAAACAGGAGGGGCCTTTAATTTCATAACCGCAGTGCCCCACTGCGGGAATTGCAGTGGTTATATACCTGTCCAGTGAAACCCCCCCTTTTACAAGACCTTGCTTTCTTTCTTTATTTGGTGTTTAACATCGTTTTCAACCACGAAGGTCAACCGCGACGGTGCCTGAGCTAAACGTTGGCAGGTTCTGCTGACAGTCCCGCACACGGCATTGCATGTAAACATTCCTCCTCCCTTCACAAATCTCGCCACCATCCGCCCTACTGGTAGTACAGTGGAACCCCCAATTTAAGACATCCTCCCTTTTAACCCCTTGACTGCCTTAGGACGGGTATACCCGTCCTGCACTTGTGCATTATTTCCATGATTAGATACTAAAAACAGATTCTTGGTTGAATTTCCTTTAAAAATAACATAGGTTTTACTTTCCTACCTACTGCCAGTTTGGAGCTAGAATTTTTTGTGAATTATTACACCCCGAACTCCAATATTCCCTGGCAGTCAGGAAGTTTTGATTGGCAGCGAAAGGGTTAAGACCCCGTTTTCTTTCTTTCTTTATTTGGTGTTTAACGTCGTTTTCAACCGTTCAAGGTTATATCGCGATGGGGAAAGGGGGGAGGGGGGGGGGGGGGGGGGGGGATGGGATAGAGCCACTTGTTAATTGTTTCTTGTTCACAAAAGCACTAATCAAAAAATTGCTCCAGGGGCTTGCAACGTAGTACAATATATTACCTTACTGGGAGAATGCAAGTTTCCAGTACAAAGGACTTAACATTTCTTACATACTGCTTGACTAAAATCTTTACAAACATTGACTATATTCTATACAAGAAACACTTAACAAGGGTAAAAGGAGAAACAGAATCCGTTAGTCGCCTCTTACGACATGCTGGGGAGCATCGGGTAAATTCTTCCCCCTAACCCGCGGGGGGTCCTTGTTTTCTCTGTCGTTTTGTTCATAACCTATGTAAATGTACCCCCATTTTAAGACCTGATTTTTTTAGATTTTTTTAGGTCTTAACTCATTGTCTCCCAGGTACGGATATATGTGGACTGGGTGGCCGAGTGGTAACGCACTTGCGCTCGGAAGCGAGAGGTTGCGAGTTCGACCCTGGGTCAGGGCGTTAGCAATTTTCTCCCCCCTTTCCTAACCTAGGTGGTGGGTTCAAGTGCTAGTCTTTCGGATGAGACAAAAAACCAAGGTCCCTTCGTGTACACTACATTGGGGTGCGCACGTTAAAGATCCCACGATTGACAAAAGGGTCTTTCCTGGCAAAATTGTATAGGCATAGATAAAAATGTCCACCAAAATACCCGTGTGACTTGGAATAATAGGCCGTGAAAAGTAGGATATGCGCCGAAATGGCTGCGATCTGCTGGCCGATGTGAATGCGTGATGTATTGTGTAAAAAAAAAAATTCCATCTCACACGGCATAAATAAATCCCTGCGCCTTGAATATGTGCGCGATATAAATTGCATAATAAAAAATAAAAAATAAATAAATCCCTGCGCTTAGAACTGTACCCACGGAATACGCGCGATATAAGCCTCATATTGATTGATTGATATCCGTACCCACTCATACGGCTTGATCTGACCAGGTACGGATATATCCGCTCAGACTGTTATAGCTTCAGTCGCTTTCTGTAACGTCCATCTAACGCCTGCATTCCAGCGTGTTGATACACAGTTACTACACAGTTACCACAATTCTGAGTGACCTGCAGCAGCACAGCTGGTCTCGGCTAAAACAAACTTGGTCAACATAGGTGGGGTAGAAAGTGTTAAAAGGGAGGTTCCACTGTATAACTATGAACAGTGACCAACCTGCGACCAGAAGGTGAATGGTTTGACGTTCTACACCTCCCCCTCCCCCCAGTCTCACGCTGATGGAGTAAGATGCTGTGTCGTCTGTCGTCAGGCTTGTCACCTTAATGCCAGATTCATTCACCTGCAAAATAAACAAGTCGAAAAAGATGAACAGGTAAAAACAAAACATAATTTCACTTTTACTTCTTCTCTTTCCTGGACTTCTTTTTTTATTTTTTATTCTCTTTTTGTGGAGTTTTTTGTTGTTGTTTTTTACTTCTTACTGAAGTTCGCATCGTTCATTATATCCCCTAACTTTGACCAATATTTTGACGTTGTCACGGAATTATCGCGTAACTCATTTCAGACAGCTTTTTAGCAGAAGGCCAAAACTGATTATTTTTATTATAAAATTGCAGTGTTTATATTTGTACCTGTTTTGACAGAAAGATAAAAGAACGTTTAAACATTGTATTTTAGAGGATATTTTTCATTGAGAATGATTTACTTAGTCTATTAAGCACATAAACCAAAAACATTAACAAGAATCAAGTTAAGCCAAAATTCCAGGATAACGATGATTTTTAATATCCACTGAGACCTTGTGTCCCTTGGAGCTATTTTGAAAAAGTTTTCTTTTGGATAATGGACCTTAAAAGGTTCATTTGGAATGATCGCACTGCTGTAAATTACATACACCTACAATGATTGGCAAAACTGTACAGCTATTTGGGCGCTTAGGGACAGTTTTTTTGTCATTTATATCCTTTTTAGAAATGAGCTGGCCAATCCATGACAATCCTGACTTCAAAGCAAGAGACTGCACTGCAACATGTTGTATCAGGCAATCCATACAATCCAAGGAAGATTATGAGTTTTAAGGAAATAAATAACGCTGGGGTTCCTGGGGGGTGGTAGTCAAGGGCGTCTGGAGGCAACGCCACCAGAAGCTGAAGCACTTTGGCCTTGTAACAGGGGCTCACATCCACGTCGGACATCGGACATATTTTTTCCAAATGTCCTATACATTTTTCATGTAAGAGGACACAATGTCCTGTTGTTTTTGTCACAAAGTGGTCATTGTCCGATTATGCTTTAACTTGATCCGGACATTGACAGTACTTTTCAATTTACAGTAGTTTTGCTATTTTATCGATGTTTCGCGAAGCGATCTGTCTCTCCAAACAGACGAAACTTGGGGAGACTTTATGTGCTTTTTATGGAGAAGAGCTTCCAAGGGTCACAACTCTGAATGCTCCAAGTTGGTTGACAGTTGCCTCCCTTCGCGCTGACCCCCTGCTTGTAAACTATATGAATTTAACCCCCTCTGGTGAGAGATAAATTGTGCATTAATGTAAAGAAAAACACTATGTTGTCCCTCTGCCCTGGATAAAACATTTTTTTAATTAATTTTTTGCTTTCGTGGAAATCTGCATGATTTGGATTGCCTGTGTATACAGGCTTTAAACTTAATCATTTGTCAACTTACATGAGAAATCCTCTCTTGGTTGGGCGTGAATTTAAGAAAAAACAGGCTGGCCAAGTTGACCTCTTTTCCACCTTGACGCTGCCGGCTCCAGGACACGCCCGCCACATCGTCACCCTCCTCCAAGCTGTATCGCCATGGAAACGTGACGTCCTGCCCCGTGCAGCGTGTGAACTGTTCCCCATCCTCTACCTTCTGTGTCCACTGAAGGCTCTCGCATCCTGAAAGGTGTGTTGATATTTATAGAGTTATACATCATGAAAGGTGTCTTGATATAAAGTTATATCCCATGACCTCCCTTCTTTGTCTCTGTAAATGCATTTTGCGAGTATTTCTAGCTCTTCTGCGGTGCAGTAGGCTGTATAGACGATGAAGGTGTCCAAGATCTCAGGAGATGCGTGTGTATATAACCACTAGGTATTCAGTCAAATCCGTGTAAGAGGCTCTCAACTGACGGGGACAACCAAGCCACCATTATGCACCGACTTGACATAGATCAACTCAGATGTGCCTTTAGAATAAGGTATGTGCAGAGGTGCCTCATCTGAACAGACAACTAAAGCTTGATGTTTCCGTCACACTTTGTCTTTTAGATCTTCATGGGATATACAGGTTACAACACTCATGATTTTTTTATATGGCTTGTATTTCAGTCAAGACCCAGCGGGAATATCAAAGGGACTCACTCGTTGATATAAAGTTATATTACATCCTGAAAGGTGTGTTGATTTAGAGTTATATTACATCCTGAAAGGTATGTTGATATAGAGTTATACTACATCCTGAGATGAATGTTGATATTGAGTTATACACCCTGAAATATGTATAGGTTACAACACGAGTGGTTTTTTATATGGCTTGTATTTCAGTCAAGACCCAGCGGATGAATATCATCGGGAGACACGAGCCTCTGGCGAGTGGCTCTCGATTGATATTCCCGCTGGGTCTTGACTGAAATACAAGCCATATAAAAAACCACTCGTGTTGTAATCTGTATATCCCATTCTACCATCAAACACAAAGTGTAGACTACTAGCGGCACTGTTGCGATCTGTGCAGGGTAAAACAGTGTTGCCAACGAGACTTAGCCCTTTTGCAACCTTAAACTAAGTGACCCGGCGTCGCTGAAAAAAATAAAACGAATGAGTGCATCGATAAGTACGCGGTAACACTACTTTCAGACCATTTAAAAGCTTTAAGTAAAGGTTCATAAGTTGCAAGAAAGTAATGAAGTCGTATAGAAATTAATTTAGTTGAAGCGCACAATTCTTTTGTTTTGCGTTTCAGGTCGGCAGAACGGGCGAAACGGGTTTGGGACCCATTTGGTTTACTCGATTCAGAATCGATTCCACGTTGTTTTTCTCGAACGTGTGTAATTAGGCTTATTGACAGAGAAGCAAATTTTAGGGAACAAATATGTAGGTTTAGATTTAACCATTTGCTCCCTATTTGAAATGTATCTACGTGATAAACTGTTTTGCGAGTGTGTTTGCATGGATGAACTTAAACTGGTATGGGTGTTAGGAAAACGCGACCGACACGTCTGTCACCGCCGATTGATTGCATTTTGAAGGAATATGACTCGATTACGGAAAAATACACACATGTTAAGTTCTTGGATACCTTCATCGCCAATGTGGACTTACTGTAGAGCCAGGCAAAAGAGTAGACTTGCTCGCAAAACACGTGAAACAGGCGATGTAGCGAAGCCCAACCGTGCCAGGTAAAGGACGTTTCTCGGTCTCGCTGCGCATGTCACCAGTGACAGTGTTGTTGCTTTGAGTTTGACTAACAAACTCGAAACTGTCATTTAAAACATGAGCCAAATGTGTATTGATTGTGTGATTAGTCTATGTGACAGGGCTTCTATTATCTGTGCTCCCTAGCTTCTGTCAGTTCCCACACCGACACTGCCAGAGAAACTGAAGACGCACACCAAAACACACCACTGACAGATTCTCAAAAGTCGTCTGCTAACGATGCAAGGGAGGGTACTCGTGTTTTTGTTTTGGTTCGCTAGCATCTGGTTATCTTGTAAGTTGAATGTTCGTTTTTTTCGACCTGCATTGCTTTCATAATGAAAGAAACGTTTGCTTATTGCATCTCATACATCAGATCAGTTCTGAGATTCATTTTTGCGTGCAACTGATATGGTTTTCTGAGCCGTGCAATACGATTTTGGAACTTCATACAAATGTGTCACATTGTTCGGCGCGAGGTCAAAGGTCGGGAGGAAAGTAGTTCTTTGCCCAAATCGGAATCTGCACTATCATATATTTTTTGGAGTCCATAATGTATTTATTGAGCTATAAAAATACAACATATATGAGGCTGTGCCAAAAGGTGCTCTGGGAGACCCCTGTCAAATTTGCACATTGATATTTTGTTTTGTAATCATACATTTTTCCTGATTTAGCCTCACTTAGCTTAAAAGTATATCAAAGATACAACATGCACAACATTAAGGTGCATGTTGGCCTTTGAAAGGGTTAAAATACAAAATAATTACAAGATCCAGGTCCGAATGTTGATCCGGAAGTGGGGACATTTTAGGGGACCCACAAACAACGATTTCTTGTTTTTTATCTTTCAAGTTGAGAGTCATTTTTGTGTAGATGGGTGAAAGAGGAGAGATTCAGCTTTTTAATCAATGTAAAAAGCAGAACAAAATTCTTCCCGAAATGTGTGAAAAACGGTTTTTTTAAAAGCTGTTACGATCGTAACCTATCATGTCAGATGTCACACCAGCAGAAAAGGTTGACGGCAGTGATTTGCTCCAGAAATCTCTCTAGAAGAACACAGAAACAAGTGCTGCAATCTTAGTTTGACGTTTAGCAACGGTGAAAACAGCACTGATTGTTGTATATATTTTATATCAGGCATGTTTTTTACGGAGTAACTTCGTCATGTCAGAGTGTTTCGATCGAACATTTAATAATTCTGGCCGCGATTTTACTTCTACCGGATGTTTGTCGCATCGCAGTAAAAAGACATTCCTTCCCACAATGCCTTTCGCGCACTTTTCCCTCCAAGATGGCGTCGATAACACGCAGCGGTAAGTATCAGTTCCATGTCAGCTTTTTCTTGTAAGTTGCGGTCAACAGAAAGTTCAACCCGAAAAAAAAAAAAATACTGAGTGAAAGTTCGAAACCTAAAATAACCTTTGGAACCGTGTTACACGGCTATCATATGCAGGAAACAAACTCAAAAATAACAAAGACTGCCTCAAAAGTGTTAAGTCAGGCTTCGATCGAAACTCCTGACACAGATATCAAACTGTCAACCGAAACTTTGACACGGCTTCGCTCGTGTCATGTGGGAACGTTTGGCTCTGGCCTTCATCAGTCAGCACGATATGAGCTAAAAACGGATCAAAATGTCCCTTTCTTTCCACAAACGGGCTAAGTTTGCGATTCCCACCATTACTCTGGCAAAACTGCTAAATTTACATTACTGTCGGATGCAACACATGACATCAGAAAAAATTTGTGTCCATTCTAAAAATGTTACCTCCGACAGATGAATGGTATGGCTGGCAATCTTTTCTCCAGGCATGATCAATGTTATTGTTTCTGACAGCAATGAAAGGACTTCACCAAATGAATAAACTTGGTTTTTGATCAAAACTGTGCTTTGCTGTTCTTGAATTCTAAGTTTCTATCAGCAATCAGTACATTTTAGTTTAAACACCTGCTACATGGTTATATAAATGATACAAGTAAAAATTTGCTCAAATGATATAGGTTTACAACTAATTTTACTTGTCTTTCATGTCCATTGTTACATCCGACAGATTCCCAAAAATTACGATTACACATCATTTTCTCAAAGTCGCTTTACTGAGTTATCTTTTTAAGACTGGAATTGTATGTCCAAATGACTATTCTTTCACATTGTGTAAGTGTTGAAATGATACTGTTACTTTTATTTTCTTATAAAATGTCCCCCTCTGACAGAGCACCTTTTGGCACAGCCTCATATACCCATACTGAAGTAACAGAGACAAAGAAGGGAGGTCATGGGATATGTGTTGATACATATGAGAGATACCACTAATATCTAATGAAATGACATATGAACTTCATAGAAAACAAACTTATATATATTACAGTTGAACCTATCCAAACTGACCACCCACGACCGACCGGAAGTCAGGTCGTAACAGAGAGGGGTTTAGCTATGGAAAGGTCAATTATATTGAACAAGAGTTCTTCAGGATCGTTTGGGGTGGCCGTTGTGGACAGGTGCACCTGTTATCGAGAGGTAGTCGCCAGGGCAAGTCCGACTGTACTGCTAGCAAATGAGCTACTTCATTTCATTTCTAAAGTGAATTCAAGTGAAAATGTCAGGCATGAATACTAATAAACCGCTGTACGACACAATGAATCATCTACTTTGAAATCCAAGATAGACGGGCGCATGGCTTGGTGGTAAGACGCCAGCCTCCAAAGCGGAAGGTCATGGGTTCGAATCCCGGCAGCGCCTGGTGGGTTAAGGTGGAGATTTTTTTGATCTCCCAGGTCAACTAGTGACCTGCTAGTGACTTAACCCCCTTTGTGTGTACACGTAAGCACAAGACCAAGTGCACACGGAAAAGATCCTGTAATCCATACATGTCAGAGTTCGGTGGGTTATAGAAACACAAAAATACCCAGCACGCTTCCTCCGAAAGCGGCGTATGGCTGCCTAAATGGCGGGGTAAAAACGGTCATACACGTAAAAATCGTGGGAGTTTCAGCCCACGAACACAGAAGAAGAAGAAATCCCAGATAACAACTAGTGGCTTACACCAAGCAAAAACCCCTCCAGGCTGACATGCATCTGATACCCATCGCAAATCAGCATAACTCCTGGATTATCTCACAGTCGACTAGACTACCACAGGGCAAGTGACTTTCTTTTCAACTGTACAGTGGAACCCCCCTTTTAAGACCCCCCAATTTAACACTTCCTCCTTTTTAAGACCCTCCGCCTCCGTCCCAGATGTTCTGCTTAAAGTTAAAGTCTATGTGTGTGTGCGTGTGTGTGTGCGTGCGTGTGTGGGTGTGTGTGACCATGTTTGAATTTATTCGGATTTAGTTCTCTTTCCTTGTTTGTATTATGATTATGTAAGTGTAAAGCGCTCTAGGCTTGTCACCACGAGGTTTACGCGCTATATAAGTAATCGTTATTATCATTATTATTATGTAAATTTACCTCCAGTTTAAGACTCCCCCCCCTTTTAAGACCCCCCAATTTAACACTTCCTCCTTTTTAAGACCCTCCGCCTCCGTCCCAGATGTTCTTCTTAAAGTCTATGTAAGTTTACCTCTATCTTAAGACTCCCTCCCTTTTAAGACTCGATTTTGTTATATTTTTGGAGGTGACTTAAAATGGGTGTTCCACTGTACCTGGTATGAACTACCATTCGCTTAGAAATTGTTTCCCTGTATTATACCCCCCTCTCCACCCCCCTCTCCATGACCTCTCTTTCTACATTGTCCTTCTCTCCCCCTTGCTAAAGGCCAATTCTCTTACCGCTATTAATATCAACAATTTGTAGTCATATTTGACAATTTGTATTCCCCCTCTCTCTGTTTATTTGTTAGCAGTATCCTTGTCATAAGTGTTTCCTTTCTTTTATCATATATGTATGATCCAGTGTACTTTGGTTGTGTCTAAAGGTTGCATGCCTCATATTTTGAGCTTTTGAACATTGAGCTAGGGAATCTACACGTTTTCAAGAGTTCACCATTGGTTTGTTACAATTTCGCATCAATACTTTCAGTCTTAATTTTAACATTTAATTGGCACATGTATGTATGCAAGTACGCCACCATGTACATGCTCATACAGGAAGCAATTAATCTACACGACTCTCATAAAATATTATTTACGATAACTACTAATTTTGTTGTTTTAACATTTAATTGGCACATGTATGCAAGTACGCCACCATGTACATACTCATACAGGAAACAGTTAATCTACTCGACTCTCATAAAATATTATTTACGATAACTATTAATTTTGTTGTTTTAACATTTAATTGGCACATGTATGCAAGTACGCCACCATGTACATGCTCATACAGAAAACAGTTAATCTACTCGACTCTCATAAAATATTATTTACGATAACTACTAATTTTGTTGTGCAATAATTTTTTTTTCCCCCCAATTTTGTTAGTTGATATAATTTCAAAACGGCGAACAAAAACAAAACAGAAATCAAACATCAAACACATTTTTTTTAAAAACATCGCCACACAATGCGTTCTTATGCACTGTTTACTTTCTCCCCTTCTTTTACTTCGTTCTCTCACAGACAGGTGTAAATTCGGAGTATTAAGCATGCCCTCATTAAACAAACAAGAAGGGCAAAGCCCATACGACTCACATGCTTGACCTTGACCTTTACGTGACCTTGACCTTCAGGGTCAAGGTCAAATAACTAAACCTAGCAATGACATCATACACTAAGAACTGCTTTACACATTTTTCCTACCAAAATACATGTGACCTTGACCCAAGGTCAAGGTCATCCAAGGTCATGCAACACAAAGCTGTTAATTCAAGACATAGGAAGTACAATGGTGCTTATTGACTCTTTCTACCATGAGATATGGTCACTTTTAGTGGTTCACTACCTTATTTTGGTCACATTTCATAAGGGTCAAAGTGACCTTGACCTTGATCATATGTGACCAAATGTGTCTCATGATGAAAGCATAACATGTGCCCCACATAATTTTTAAGTTTGAAACAGTTATCTTCCATAGTTCAGGGTCAAGGTCACTTCAAAATATGTATACAATCCAACTTTGAAGAGCTCCTGTGACCTTGACCTTGAAGCAAGGTAAACCAAACTGGTATCAAAAGATGGGGCTTACTTTGCCCTATATATCACATATAGGTGAGGTATTCAATCTCAAAAACTTCAGAGAAAATGGGAAAAATGTGAAAAATAGCTGTTTTTTAGACAACATTTATGGCCCCTACGACCTTGACCTTGAAGCAAGGTCAAGATGCTATGTATGTTTTTTGGGGCCTTGTCATCATACACCATCTTGCCAAATTTGGTACTGATAGACTGAATAGTGTCCAAGAAATATCCAACGTTAAAGTTTTCCGGACGGACGGACGGACGTCCGGGTGAGTACATAGACTCACTTTTGCTTCGCATGTGAGTCAAAAAATGACTACACACATCAGTACCTGTCCTTGCATAATACGCAAACCTAAATTAACTCTCTCTCGTTCTTTTTCTTAAAAAAAAAATATGTCAGAAAGAAAATATACATAAATTGACAGAAGAGCAATGCACAGCTTTTCATACCAATTAGCAGCATGGAAAGTGACTCCTAATCCTACCATAAAAAAGTCTACCCCCCCCCCCCCCCTTCAAAATCAACAACAAAAACCAAAGAGTGAAGGAAAAGAAGTTAAACGAAAGAAAAATAAGGTACAGCTATCCTTCACAATTTTAGCAGCATTGAAACTTACGTGCAGGAGTGAAAAACAAGTTTAAGTAAAGAAAGCTAAGATGACTCGCAAAGCTCAAGTGTAGAAAGTAAACACTAGGCTGCAGTCTTTCTCGCTTGAATTCTGACCCTTAACAAGCACTTGTCAAATTGGATACGCACTCTGCACATGAATAACTTCAATGGTGCAGTTATAGTGCTAAAATAATACAGAGGCACACCCCCTTTTATGTGCCATGTGAGTGAGCTGTAATGATCGTACAATAAAATATACGAAAAACTTAAAATACAGTAGCCCCCCCCCCGCCAGTTTGTTTAGACCTTGATATTACAGATATTCTCTCTTCAGAACCGATGTTTGTTTGTTTGTTCGTTCGTTCATGGGCTGAAACTCCCACGGCTTTTACGTGCGTGTATGACCGTTTTTACCCTGCCATTTAGGCAGCCATACGCCGCTTTCGGAGGAAGCATGCTGGGTATTTTCGTGTTTCTATAACCCAACGAACTCTGACATGGATTACAGGATCTTTTTCGTGCGCACTTGGTCTTGTGCTTGCGTGTACACACGGGGGTGTTCGGACACCGAGGAGAGTCTGCACACAAAGTTGACTCTGACAAATAAATCTCTCGCCGAACGTGGGGACGAACTCACACTGACAGCGGCCAACTGGATACAATTCCAGCGCGCTACCGACTGAGCTACATCCCCGCCCCAGAACCGATGTAAATTTGAACATTCATTCCAACACCCCCTCCTTCCAAGACCTGTTTTTTCACAGAGTTTTGGAGGTCCTAAATAGGGGTTCCACTGTAGCAGAACTAGGGCACAATATTTAACTTTGATTTTCAAAGAAATTTAGTCAGTTTAACTGTCATTTAAATATTTCAGATGCAGTAACAACAAAAAGTTATCAAATCCATAATTTCATTGCCAACACTGTAGCAGAACTAGGGCACAATACTTTGATATTCACAGAAATTTAGTCAGTTTAACTGTCATTTAAATATTTCACATGCAGTAACAACAAAAAGTTATCAAATCCAGAATTTCATTGCCAACACTGTAGCAGAACTAGGGCACAATACTTTGATATTCACAGAAATTTAGTCAGTTAATTGTCATTTAAATTTTTCACATGCAGTAGCCAGTAACAACAAAAAGTTAACAAATCCAGAATTTCATCGCCAACTGCTTGCAAACAACAACCAGTCCTCTTTGTCATTACAGTTTCCTCTCACAATAGTACCGTAATTAAAACAAAACTCCATAGTTTCATAGATCAATTGAATAAAGACCCCCTCCCTCCCTTAACTTTTTTTCTTCCATATTTTTCTCTTCAAAACCTGACTGTAAATGCACTCCATTTCAAGATAATGGCTCTCATTTTCTAAACTTGATTTTGACATATTTTTAGCGGCAGTGACTGCACCAGCAACTATCTTGCCCCTAAATGAACCCCCCCCCCCCCCCCCCCGGATCAAAGCTAGTACAGTCAAAACATACAGGTGAAATGAAGCCACACCTGACCACTACAGCAGGGAATGTCTAAACAGCCCCAGGTAAGAAGATCTGACCACTGACTGTGGAGTTGATCAGGTGAAGATAAACATGTGTCTCCTTGGTTAGACTCCCATTACAGGGGGAGGGTTGTGCCTTGTGGCTAAGTGTCATGCATCATACCCTGCTGATCACTTCACTGATTACTGAGTCAAGTCAACTCCAACATACCGGTGTTGGTAAAACTAAAAGCCGTAGTTATCATGGTATTCAATCTGCCTGGGATATGCGGCAACATACAGGCTGAAACTCAGTGCAAAGACAGGCTGAAAGTTCATGCACACATAGTGAAAAAATTATTACACTCAGACACGCACACACACTAATTTACCTAGTGTGCACACACACACACATGTATAAATGCATACAGTCATTACACAGAAACACACACAAACATTCTGTTAATATTTTGCTTAATGCAAACATTCTGTTAATATTTTGCTAAATGCAAACAAACACACACACACACTATGACTATGACACGCAAAAATGCATTAAATATTTTGCTTATCGGTTTTAAGTGATCACAGAGTCACGAGTGAAGTCAAGCCCTATACCGGCCACTACCAGCTGGTAAAATTGAAAGCTGTACATGTATGCAATTATCACTTGATTCAATCTGTCTAGATGAGAAGAACAACCCCCCCCCCCCCCCCCCCCCAGATTTCATAGACAAAGAGTTGAAGGATGTATTGTTACGTCCAAAGCCTAAGGAATACATTCAGCCTTTAAGCCACAGGTTATTATTTAAAAACTGATGTATGTGTTTACTGATGTCATAGACAGTGACACTGACATGTGTATGGTTTGACACATCTGTAACACACAGTGCTAATATCAAAAGTCAGATATATATTTCCTTGATTTTGTTATACATATATATATATTACAATGTACTTCCTAGCTATACATGTAGTTTACAAGTCTGCATAGAGCTGGCTATTTAATTAAGGCTGTCATAACAAACACCACCAGTCAAATGATAATAAATTAATAATGTGTGTACACATTCAATGATTCATGTTTGACGAGACCTCTATCAGTCTATGAAAGACAAAATGTTTTTAAATAAGTATACTGAATGACTGATTATATGACTAACATGGCGTGGGCAATATATAATCTATATCCTTGTCTGTGTGTGTGTGTGTGTTTATGTAACATGTGTGTGTTTTATTGCTACAAGCTGTGTGTTAGTCATACCAATTGTAACGTGCTAATTTAATTTTAAGGTCACATCTTTTAACAAGGATTGGATGTTGCATTAATTATGAGAGAAGCCATGGCAGACTTAAACATGCAGGTGGTGACATTATTAAGGTAGAAAGAATGAGCTCAAGCGCTAATAAGAGGGGTCGGCATCGAGAGAGAGTCTGGGAAAGAGAGTGTGTCACTCTGTACTTGCATTCAGTGTTTGGCTTTGAGTTTGTGAAAAGGTACACGTGTGTGTGTGTGCGCCAGAGTGAATAAGAGAGAGTCAGAATCGGAGAGAGAGAGAGATCGAGGGACATGCAGAGATCGAGATTCGGAGAGAGAATCACACACAGATTACAAGTGTCACTCTGTCAGTCTGTGTGTGCGTGAGTGTACACATTTGTGAAGGCATAGTACAGTGACAGTGAGTGTGTGTGTGTGCTGACACACACACACACACACGTGCTTGCGCGTGATCAGAGAGAGAGAGAGACACACACACACACACACACACACACAGACCGACACAGAGACAACGACTGAACGAGAAACCAACAGAAAGAGTCAGAGAGCTCTGCACACGTTCAGCTTTTACAATACATTCTCCTTCACCTTGTCGTGTCTGCCAGCCATTGACTTGAGTAGAACACAGAGATCCCACTACGGGGAAAAAGAAAAGCACCATCCCGTTCGTGAGTCTATCACACAAAGCTCTTGCCTCATACACTATTGATTTCCCGCACACGGCATTGGTCCCAACACCAACCAAAACACAGCAGTACTCAAAATTTATTCGGTGCCTTTGGCGTTGGATTTGACCGGCAGAATCAACATGCAATCCCTGACGGTTTCAAAATGAAGCTAGCACAAAAATGAACTCACCTTGTAAAAGATGCGTCGCCAAGAAGATCACAATAACCCACAGCCGGGTCATCGTGGTAAATTACACGGAGACGGGACGAAACTAAGTATGTCCGTGGACGCCAGAGCGCTTCTTCTTGCGTGTGTTTGCTTTCACCTAATCTGACTGAGAGAGTAACGCGGAAGAGTAACTTCCCCTGAGGGTAAATAGATTATTTTGGGTGACCTCCCTTGCATCGTCTGCTGTCGTAGATGAGTCTTTTTTCTGGTTGAACTGAACAAAAGCTACAGGTCTTGTCACCCAAAAAAAGTAACATTAATGCAGCTCAAAATCATTCAAAATGATTTCAGTTTTTTTATTCGTTTAATCATTTTTCATTATTTTTCATTGTTGTTGTTGGGGTTGTTGGCGGTACGTCTAATTACCCAAATGAACCCAAATGAACCCAAATGAATCCAAATGAACCCAAATGATACCCAAATGAACCCAAATGATACCCAAATGATACCATTTATATAAAAATGAATAAGAGTGTGTGTATGTGAATGAGAGAACGTGTGTGTGTGTGTGTGTGTGTGTGTGTGTGTGTGTGTGTGTGTGTGTGTGTGTGTGTGTGTGTGTGTGTGTGTGTGTCGCTGTGTAAGATTGGACGTAATTTGTGGAGTTGTATTCATCAAAACGTGACAGGTATGGGTACTGATTTTTTTGGTGATCACCATTCAGTTATTTCATGTTTGCTCAATGCCCCATCCCATATGTGTCAGTGTGTGTAAGATGGCAACACAGGTCTTTCAATTGGTATCTTTGAATTGTGATCACCATTCAGTTATTTCACGTTTGCTCAGTGTCCCGTTTATCGCAAAGGATCTTCTCAGTGTTCGGTCACGGTTGCTTGATATATGATTTGAAAATCTTATCACACTTGAAAGCTGAGAGAGTGGAGATGTCATGATGGCTGAGTGTCAACTGTTTTGATCACAGCGATGGGCGGTGGATAGCATGTGAGGTAAAGTACCAATATTAAAAAATATTTGACATTATAGTAAATTAATGGGAAGGATTTCCTTCCGTAACACCCCATCCCCCCCCCCCCCCCCCCCCCCGCCCCCAATCCCCATCTCAATATAACTATTTTGTTTGAGGCTAATCCCACCGTTAACTTCTCAAGAAACTGATTTCTTTTGTTCAATTACCGTTTCCTCAACAAAATTTCAACGCTTTTTTTTTAAATGATTGCAGAATCTAATAGTAATACACATATAAATTTATTATTTATTTACATTTCTTATTTCTTTCTTTTAAAAGGAATGTCTCCATTGGTACCATAAACGGTGCCAAAAAATCACAGACGACATGTATGATAAATGGCGGAAAATTGAGGGAGAATACATATGCCGCCAATGCCGAAGCACATCTGGGTCCTTTGACTATATAAAGGGTCTCCAACGTCTCAAGAAGGTAAGACTATCGTTTTCACTTAATTCATTTTTTTTCAGCAGGTTTTTCGTAAATGTGATCGGTTTAGTTAATTGATTTAACATGTAAACACAGCCGGAGAAAAAAAAATCCACAAACAAAGACCCCCCCCCCCCCCCCTCCAAAGAAAAAAAAAATAAAAAAGAAAAAAAATAAATAAATAAAAAAAAAATATAAAAAATAAAAAATAAAAAAAAAGACTATCGTTTTCACTTAATTCATTTTTTTTCAGCAGGTTTTTCGTAAATGTGATCGGTTTAGTTAATTGATTTAACATGTAAACACAGCCGGAGAAAAAAAATCCACAAACAAAGACCCCCCTCCAAAGAAAAAAAATAAATAAAAAATAAAAAATAAATAAATAAAAAAAAAATATAAAAAATAAAAAAAATAAAAAAAATGCAAAAATGTACATGTACGCACACAACTGGGATCATGAATGGGGTTAATCGCTTACCTCTATCAGGCATGGCCAAAATCCCATTTTAAAAACTCTCCCACCACCTGTCTATATATAAATATATGTTTCTCACTTTACTGCTTTCTTTCAGGCTTCTGCAGATGGCATTGCTAAAGTGAAAATTGTAGCGCAGAGAGAAGTTCTCTTCCACGAATCCATTGCATATCCTGTTGAACCAATTGCACATGGAATACTCCGGAAATTACCCAGGGGCGGACGAGGGGGGGGTTTCTGGGGTTTCCGGAAACCCCCCCCCAGCCAAAAAATAAAAATATTTTTGTGTGTTTTTTTGGGTTGAGTTTCAATTTTGTGGGTATTAATCAGTGACAAAATCTGCTGCCTGGAACTGGTAATGATCATCCTCAGAATGCACCAGCTTGCACCATTTTGCATCCTTTTTTTCAAAATTTTCCGGGGGGGCATGCCCCCGGACCCCCCTAGCAAGCTAGGCGCTTCGCGCCGTCGGCTCGGCGCTTCGCGCCTTCACACCCATATCTTCACAATATACTTTTGGAAACCCCCCCCATAAAATGAACTGATCCGCCCCTGTTACCTGTCGACAATCTGGCACAAAGTCTGATCAATCGGTACAAGCTGAATTGCGGGCAGGCACTAATTTCACTTGGCGACGGTAGTTGTTTATTCAACTCGGTGTCAATCTTAATCAGCGGAACAGCGGAAAGAACAAGAGACCGGCTGCGATATCTGACATGCATCACAATGGCACTGCAAGAAAGTGAAGTCAAAACTGTGCACCACAACATCAGGGACATCTTCATCGTCTCTGAGGATTATGACCAAGCTGTTCTAAACGCCACAAATCTGCGTTTATTTTCTTCAGCATGGTCAATAATGGCTCTCTCGTTGGTGATTGAAAGACCAATTCAGAGTTTTTATCCACCAGTCAACGGCCGCCAAAGCGAAGTTTGGAGGATATTGACAACAACCTTTGCTGCCACTCGTTACTCGAGTAGAAAACCTGTATCCATATTCTGGTGCAGCACCAGACGCCCAAGACCATTGGTAGAGTGGCTTCCCAACCACTTCGTGCCACTTGTGACAACAGTGAACAAGTGAGTTTATATCGTATGTTTACCTTTTATTCACTCGTAAATTGAACACAATGGTTACACTAACCTTGTCATAAAATGAAGGGTTTTATTAGTTTCTTGTGAAATCTAACATTATTGTTATTTTTTTCAGTGGTGATAAGCTTCCCATCCCGACTTGCCTGCCAGAAGAACGTACTAGTACCAGTGTGAACGAGTTTTATTTCTCCGGTTACATGCCAATTGCTGACAAAATGTAAGTCATTCATTGTTCATGATTGTTATAGTCTTTTATGTCATTTGAAAAGTGACCATTCGATTTTCATGGGTCTCATTTACTTCCGTTTGATCATTTATTAACATGTCTTTTGAGATATACTTGCAGGAATCCAGCTTGTGTGGACAAGCAGCGTGCTACTACTGGAGAGAGGAAACCTGCTACTTCTGGAGAGAGGAAACCTGCTACTTCTACAAAGAGGAAACCTGCTACTTCTGGGAAGAGGCAGAGAGTCGAGTCAGAAGGAGAGTCAGGGTTGGTACAAATTATTACTTTGAAAAGTGACCATTTTTTTTTTCATGGGTCTCATCTACTTCTGAGATGTACTTGCAGGAATCCAGCTTGTGTGGACAAGCAGCGTGCTACTACTGGAGAAGGAGGGAGAGTCAGGGTTGGTACAAATTATTTTTACTTTGAAAAGTGACCATTTCATTTTCATGGGTCTCATCTACTTCAGTTTGTTCATGTATTAACATGTCTTCTGAGATGTACTTGCAGGAATCCAGCTTGTGTGGACAAGCAGCGTGCTACTACTGGAGAGAGGAAACCTGCTAAGTCTGGGAAGAGGGAACGTGCTACTTCTGGGAAGAGGCAGAGATTCAAGTCGGAAGGAGAGTCAGGGTTGGTACAAATTATTACTTTGAAAAGTGACCATTTCATTTTCATGGGTCTCATCTACTTCCGTTTGTTCATGCATTAACATGTCTTTTGAGATGTACTTGCAGGAATCCAGCTTGTGTGGACAAGCAGCATGCTACTACTGGGGATATGAAACCTGCTAATTTTGGGAAGAGGCTACTTCTGCTGAGACAGTCCAATAGAAAGTAAAGTTATCGAAACGCCATCTAAATACGCATTTGCGTTAATACGTTTTCTGTCTTGTGATTGCAGATCTCCGGAACACAGAGCAGAGATGCTACCAAGGTTGTCGACTTCTGATGATACTCATAGATTTTCCACCACATCCCTTCGATCCGCCTCTCCCACCTCCATTCTTCAGTCCACCTTCCTTGCTGGTGGAGAGGATTGCCCCTCCAGTAATCATCACTTCTCTTCGAGTCTGTCTTCCGTCGACCACGAAAACGATCCTCAGTCGACGTCTCTTAATAGCAGAGAGGATTGTGTCCTTGACACATCTGAGGACCTGTCATCGTCTAACATCGACCGTGATGCTCTACACCATGCACCTTCCAAAGGCCGTTTCATGAGCATAGACCAACTTGTTGATGCTGTGAAAACAATGTCGGATCATTGCGTGAAACAAATTCCCCCAGGAAACAAGGACAACAAGTTTTGTCTCATTGATAACAGCGTCAACCTGGAACAGTGGAATGCCAGACATAGAGCGGCTTATGTAGATGACTGTGGAGCTTACGATTCGTCTGTGGGTACGACAGTCAACAGGTATTTTGTTTTGGAAAGCAACAAAGCAAAGTCCGTATACAAGAAAAATGGGGAATATGCGACAGAGAGCAGAAAGATCGTGAATAAGAAAACGACCCAAGAGTGGATTCCATTGAACCCACAACCGAATCCTGAAGATGTCATTACAGGACATTTTGTGTACTCCAAGTTGAGATCTGACCCTTCCTTCAAGAAGCGGGTCACAACCTTTTCGGGACACAGTTCCACCTTCTGCAAACCAGTGGCGGTGGTTGAGTACTGTGGCATTCATCCTGGTCACAACCAGCCGCATGGTAATAGG
>NC_090252.1:56099250-56169250 GCF_037325665.1 Littorina saxatilis
CTTCTTCTTCTTCTTCTTCTTCTTCTTCGTTCATGTGCTGAAACTCCTGCGTTCACTCATGTTTTTGGCACGAGTGGGTTTTCACATGTATGACCGGTTTTACCCCACCAATCAGGCAGCCCTACGCGGATTTCGGGGGAAGCATGCTAGTTATTTTCGTTTTTCTATAACCCACCAAACTCTGACATGGATTACAGGATCTTTTCCGTGCGCACTTGGTCTTGTGCTTGCGCGTACACACGAAGGGGGGGGGGGGGGCGGGTAAGGCACTAGCACAGGTCTGCACATGAGTTGACCTGGGAGATCGGAAAAATCTCCACCCTTAACCTGGGGCCGGGATTCGAAGTCACGACCCTCCCATTCGGAGGCCGATGATGTACGTCTTACCACTACGCCACCGCGCCTGTCCATGAGTTATGAGTTAATTTCACAGACTGTTACTAGCGTCCGTAAAGACACGAGTCCATCAGAAGAAATGGCCAGTCTGCACAGAGAGCATCACGGCTGTTGATTGTTGCTATGTGACCAAGTGGAGGGATGGTTTTATCCAATATCAAAAGCTGGTCAGACCTGAGATGCAGGGATGACCAAATCCCAACATTTTAACTCACCAACCGGGCAAGTAACTGCAAGAGAGTCTGAGTCACTAACCCGCCAGACATTTCGCTGGCCTGGTGCATACCACAGTTGCTGCATCTATAACTTGAAACTCGATATTTCAACCAAAAATGTTACATTTGACCAGAATTTTCACTGACCAGCCGGGCGAGTTGTCTGGCGGTTTCTACTAGCCCGGCGGATATTTTACTCGCCCCTGGCGACTGACCGGGCGGACGATTTGGCCATCCCTGGGAATGGCGAGTCGAAGCGTTTATAAGGGAAGGACTATGCCTTGAAACAAAACATATTAATATAATATACACACAACGCACATTCGCCAGTTGAATGGAGATCGAATCACTTCCACCAAAGTCAAACCGTTTCACAGTCAATTCACTCCGATTAATAGACTTAGTAAAGCCAAAGTAAACACCTGATTGTCAGCAGTCAATGAATGATTTAATCGTCCCTCTGTCAAAGTCAAAACCGTTTTTTAAATATCAATACACGCTGATTTACACACTGACTGATTGAGCTCAAAGCAAAAGGCTGATTGTCCACAATCCACGACTGACTGTGTCCCTCTTGGGCAAAAAAAACTAAGGACCTCCTTCTACCTCCTTCGCACCCTTCGGAATCTCAGTCCCACCTGATATTTGTATGTGTGTGTAGTAAGGGTGGGGGTGGGTAGGTGGAGGGATGCGGGTAGCGGCGTTGGAAGGCCATATAAAATGAATGAGTACCGCATTGTTGAGACACATTTCTCGTGGATTTGTTGTACACTCTGGAATAAGTAACATTTTAGTGAGACCTGCTGATCAAAGTTATCAGCCAACAGAAAAGAGTTTAATTTGAAATGAGAGTGGGGGGTAAAAATTACACTGAACACATCGATGTCGATTACCTTCTCTGAAAAATATCCCTGCCCCTCTCTCTCTTCTCCCCTCACATATTAACCCCTCACAAAAGGGGTACACAAAAAACATGTATTGTAGTACAATCATAAATTTATACTACATCATATCATGCATGTATATGCTTTGTGTAAGGCTTCATTACAAATACTATCTTCGGCAGACACAATCATGGAACCAAGTTGTTTTGTTGTTGCTGCTGTTGTTTTGCAGTCAAAGCATTGAAGCTACACAGAGAAATATTCACGTTTGATAATTATATTCGCCCTGTACTGTTAGTGGCATACACATCTCTAAAGTTTGCATTGTGCCTGTTCTAGTTTCGGTTGTTCACATTCCTCGCTGTTTTGTTGAAGTTACTTTTCTTTGTCTTCCTCTCCCTCCTTCTCCTCCTCCTGATGTTGTTGTTGTTGGTATTGGTGGTGTTGTTGTTGTTGCTGTTGTTGTTGTTATTGCTGTTGTTGATGATGCTGTTGTTGGTGGTGGTGTTGTTTTTCCTTTCTTCTTTTTCTTTTTCCTTTTTACATTTAGTCAAGTTTTGACTAAATGTTTTAACATAGAGGGGGGAATCGAGACGAGGGTCGTGGTGTATGTGTGTGTGTGTCTGTCTGTGTGTCTGTCTGTCTGTCTGTCTGTGTGTGTGTGTAGAGCGATTCAGACTAAACTACTAGACCGATCTTTATGAAATTTGACATGAGAGTTCCTGGGTATGATATCCTCAGATGTTGTTTTCATTTTTTTGATAAATGTCTTTGATGACGTCATATCCGGCTTTTCGTGAAAGTTGAGGCGGCACTGTCACGCTCTCATTTTTCAACCAAATTGGTTGAAATTTTGGTCAAGTAATCTCCGACGAAGCCCAGACTTCGGTATTGCATTTCAGCTTGGTGGCTTAAAAATTAACTAATGACTTTGGTCATTACAAATCTGAAAATTGTAAATAAATTATTTTTTTTATAAAACGATCCAAATTTACGTTCATCTTATTCTCCATCATTTTCTGATTCCAAAAACATATAAATATGTTATATTTGGATTAAAAACAAGCTCTGAAAATTAAAAATATAAAAATTATGATCAAAATTAAATTTTCGAAATCAATTTAAAAACACTTTCATCTTATTCCTTGTCGGTTCCTTATTCCAAAAACATATAGATATGATATGTTTGGATTGAAAACACGCTCAGAAAGTTAAAACGAAGAGAGGTACAGAAAAGCGTGCTATCCTTCTCAGCGCAACTACTACCCCGCTCTTATTGTCAATTTCACTGCCTTTGCCATGAGCGGTGGACTGACGATGCTACGAGTATACGGTCTTGCTGCGTTGCATTGCGTTCAGTTTCATTCTGTGAGTTCGACAGCTACTTGACTAAATGTTGTATTTTCGCCTTACGCGACTTGTTTACATTTAGTCAAGTTTTGACTAAATGTTTTAACATAGAGGGGGGAATCGAGACGAGGGTCGTGGTGTATGTGTGTCTGTGTGTGTGTGCGTGTGTGTGTGTAGAGCGATTCAGAGTAAACTACTGGACCGATCTTTATGAAATTTGACATGAGAGTTTCTGGGTATGATATCCCCGGACTTTTTTTTCTTTTTTTCGATAAATGTCTTTGATGACGTCATATCCGGATTTTTGTAAAAGTTGAGGCGGCACTGTCACACCCTCATTTTTCAATCAAATTGATTGACATTTGGGCCAAGCAATCAATTATATAAAAATTACGATCAAAATCAAATTTCCGAAATCAATTTAAAAACAATTTCATCTTATTCCTTGTCGGTTCCTGATTCCAAAAACATATAGATATATGTTTGGATTAAAAACACGCTCAGAAAGTTAAAACGAAGAGAGGTACAGAAAAGCGTGCTATGCAGCACAGCGAAACCACTACCGCGCTAAACAGTCTCGTCAGTTTTACTGCGTTTTGCACGAGCGGCGGACTACGGTCATTGTGAACAAATGCAGTGCGTTCACTTTCATTCTGTGAGTTCCACAGCTTGACCAAATGTAGTAATTTCGCCTTACGCGACTTCTTGTTCTTCTTATTATTCTTCAATTAATACCCGTGTCTCTGATCTCGCTGTAGTAAGGGTTTGAATCACGATTAGCATAAACATCTCCTTGAGCCGTTTGAGGATGATCATTCGTGTAGGTAGGATGTTGTTGCACACCCGAGCTCTCCTCCCCAGACTGATTTTCATTGACATACACAGGATTGTGATGGACATTGTCCAAGGTCTTCCCCTGCCCTCGATGTTTGTTGGAAGGGGTGTAGTGCAGGTCGCCGGGGGTGGTTTCCATGGACTCAGAAGGCGTCGTGGTTGTTGTGGATGTTGTTGCAGCCGTGTTGCTGTCGTTGTAGACATGCTCAGGTTCAGCGTTGGGAGGTCGTCGTGCCGGTTTTTCGTACGTGTTTTCTGTAAAGAAATATAGAATAAAGACAGAGGGACAAAGGGGAGGGAGGAGGGAGGATTTGTGCACGAGACAGAAAATAAGATAAGATGGGAGTTTAAGCCAACGAACGCAGAAGAAGGTCCCTTCGTGTACACTACATTGGGGTGTGCACGTTAAACATCCCACGATTGACAAAAGGGTCTTCCTGGCAAAATTGTATAGGGATAGATAAAAATGTCCACCCAAATACCTTTTTTATAAATATATTAATGTCCTGCAGGCATGTGTATTTAGCCTTTTAAGGACATGATCTGGGTTATATGCTAAAAAAACACACACAAAAAACACACACACACACACACACACACACACACACATACATACACACACGTCTGCTAGGTGGGGCCGCTCCCTGCGAGACGTGCGTGTAGGACCACATATCATTATGGGTCCGATGTTTTTAAGGTTAGGTTAGGCGATGTCTGTGTACTCTTGTAAAGATACACTGTGTTAGTTTTGAACTGTCAGATCACTAAGCCCCAGAGACAAGAAGCTGCCGCGCGGGTTTCTCATGATCTGACAGAGCTGTCTATACCGTAATGGAGGCCTCGACTAAGCACCAGGGCCGAAAGGGGGTGATGGGGGGGGGGGGGGGGGGGGGAAAGTGTTAGGTATTATTATGGTGGGAGGCGTACAAGTATGGTTTAAGATTATGTAGGCTCAGACCCACACACTCACGGGGGAGTGGTATACGAGCCTACACAGCAGTAGTGTATGTGACCAGCCGAGCTCGCTATGTTTAGTTAAGTATTGTTCGGGTGTCAATTTGTGGGTTGACATATGTTTATATGTAAGTTGTAGAAATAAGGTATATTTTCCGGACACTGGCCAAAGACGTGCTCTAAACCGATGAGTTGTCCACAGGAGCAAAGTGGTTTAAAAATCTTATAAATCGTGCCACCAGTACGTAGGCGTCTGAAGATACGCAATAATACTGAGGGGAATACGGGAGTGGGCAGGCAAAGGTTATTTGGGCAGAACAATGTTTTATATAGCGAATTTATTTTTGAATACATTTCAGTTAGTGAGAAGCCTACATGTGTGTTTACAGAGGGATTAGCTGTTGCTTCTTTTGCTGCCAGGTTAGCCGCCTCATTTCCAGCTAAGCCAACGTGAGACGGAACCCACTGGAGGTCCAGCTGGGGGCCTGAGACAATAGTTTGGTGTGAGATTATATTTATGTCGTGGATCATGTCAGTACGATTACCAGAACCGTACAACAGGGCCTGCAACGACGATAATGAGTCGGATAAAATCCCAACATGGTGTGGGGTTACAATTAAGCCATTAATGAAGGTGAGCGCCATGAGTATGGCAAACAGCTCAGCAGTAAAACTTGAAACATCAATATTTAATCTATACTTCTTGGTTACATTTAGGGACGGAATAACGAAGGCACAGCCCACTCTTCCGTCGTCCAACTTGGAACCGTCTGTATATACGTGTAAAAAGTGTAAATACTTTGTATTAATTAGCTCCTTGGCCATGGTCATCAAGAGGAGCGGGTTATCGTTTTTACTGATCTCCGCCCCTAGGTCGCAGTGAAACTCGGGAGTCTCCAGCAACCAGGGGAGGGGGTGGGGGAGGGGGGTATGGGGACACGGGTACATGGTTACAGTTTACTTCAAAATTACATTGATTTAATAGGGGGGCTATGTAGTCTATGATGGGTTGAGTTTTTAGCTTTCTGCTTTTGCTGAGACGATCAGCTGTACACAGGTTAGGGTACTCCTTAGACAGGTTGTCGAGCACGTCAGTGACTGTGTTTGGAACAGAACGGGCGCGTGCGTAGTAGCGCACACAGTGTAGTCTACGGTAGTCGCTAAGGCTGAGCCAGCCTGCCTCACGGTAGACTTTTGTATGACTTGTCCAGCGGGTAAGGCCCAGTGCAATGTTCAGGGCACTGCACTCCGTTGCTTGCAGGCTGGCCAGCCTTGAAGCACTGGCTGAGAAAAAACATTCCTGTCCATAGGTGAGCCGCGATCTGATCAGAGAGTTAACGATGTCAACTAACATCTTCCGACCACCGGCACACGGCTCAGAGGACACTATTTTAATTATGACTGTTAAATGTTTTTTTGGCTTTAGTATTCAGGTTAATAACGTGTGTCCGCTATGTTAATAGACGATCCACCGTTACACCCAAAAACTTAACCTGATGGCTGGGTTTAATTGGATTTCCGTTAACTTGAATAAAACATTTGTCAATGATAATTTTCTGTCTACTGGCTACACAGAAAACTGTTTTATCGGGTGCCAGGGTAAACCCGTTATCATGCATATAACGACTCAGCTGGTCCACCTTCTGTTGGTATTCGGTCATGTCAACATGGTTTTTGACGTTTGTCATTTTGGCCATAGGTTTTTTTTATTATGAAGGAGGGCAATCGTCAGCATACAGCAGTACGGATGCCCCTCCTACGTCCACCTTGTCTATATCATGTGACATGATGCTGTAGAGGGTTGGCGCAATGATGCTACCCTGGGGTACCCCCATGTCCAGCTTGTGAGACGCAGAGAGGGCAGAGCCGACTTTAACATGCAAGGTTCTATTAGTAATGAACTCTTTAATAAAATGATAAATGTTCCCAGATAAGCCAATATTTGATCATTTATGTAGCAGTCTGGCGTGCCATACACTATCGTGCACCCTTCACGTCAAAGAAGGTGCCCAGTAGTGCCTGCTTTTTATAGGAGAGAGTTTTTTTTTATTCTCTCAACAAAATTTATTGCGTGATCAGTGCAAGACCGGCCCTTTCGGAATCCGGCTTGGCATACTGGAATAATATTATTCTTATCTAGGAAATATTGCAGTCTCCGCTGAAAAACTCTTTCATATATTTTCCCTCGGGATTTGGTTCTGTACCCAACACGTCTTAAAGAAGTTGGTAAAGCTATCTGGAAAGTATATGATCATCTGATATGATATGGGGTCTGCACCCGAGGCCTTTTTAACAGATTTCACTTGTTTAATAGCATTTAATGTTTCCCTAATGCTAAGCATACTATTTACAGGCATGTTGTTATTACAGTCAGGGTGCTGATATCCTGATTCCTGGTCTGATCTATACTGTTGTGCGTCAGCACTTAAAAAACTTGTCTGGCTTGCTTTTGCAAAGGTGGATGCTAAGATGTCAGCTTTTTCCTGGTTATTTTTAGTCAGATTTTGTACACTTTTTGGGGGTTGTTCAGTGGTACTGCGGCGTTTTTTATATTTAGTTATTTTATTCCAAACTTTACTCGTGTCTCTGTAGCTGAGGCTTTCCTCGGACATGAAGCGCTCCCAGTCTTGGAGCTTGGCAGCTGCTGTATAGTAGCATTGCAATTTGACTGGGACTATTTCATAAGCCTCATTGCTGACAACGATGGTATTTACCAGTAAAGAACTTTTTTTCTGCAACCGCGGCGTCACAGTCCCCATTCCACCAAGAGATAGAATCAGAGGGGAGGTTACGGCCGTGGTTACTTTGTTTTTTGGGGTATGCTGACGTCTGCCGCTCCGATAATAGTATTACGTATGTTTTGGTAATAGGCGTCAATATCAGGATCGGTAAGCTCTTCAGCGTTCGTGTTACTTTGCAGGTGTCTGAATCTTGCCCAGTCTGCTTTTAGGTAATTATATTTTATTTCTTGAAATTGTTCTTGCTTTTCTGTATCCAGGTTGTTCACCCTAATAAAGATGGGTAGGTGATCTGACGTCAGCGTGTCAGGGAAAGTGCACCAGTCAGTGCACGCCCCCAACTCTGGACTCGCCAACGAGAGATCAATAGCTGATGGCTGATGATTACCTCGGTCCGGTATCCTCGTCATTGAGCCGTCAATAAGGACGACCAAATCAGAGTCCGTAATATTTAGTGCTAATTGACTTTGGTTAAGATAGCGTTGGTTAATCTGTTTATCTGTGTTCCATAGCCGGTCATGGTCGTTGAAGTCGCCGACTACCAACCTGTTACATTTAGAGGATTTTAAATTTTTGACCCACGCCGTGGTGTCTGTCCCCGGGCAACCAGCTGGGTAGTAGAAATTAACAAGGTTAAGTCTCCGCTGTCTTTTAAGGGATATTTCCACTTGTCTATATGTTTTACCACTGAGGGTATAGGTTTGTATATTATTCCTTTTTTAATGTAGGTGGCAACCTGGATATCTGTTCCCTTGTTTGTCAAGTTTATCACTGGTGGATAGTGATAGCCCTCGAAAACAGGGCGTTTTGTATAGTGTACTTTGAGACTTTGCAGGGCCAACACATCAAAGTGTTTTTCCTGAATCAGTCTCGTGAGCTGGGAAAGGGCAGTGTTTATGGCTCTGCAGTTCCACTGCAAAACACTAACACTGTTCCCTGTACACGGGTATCTACCATTAGTTTCCTCTGCCATTTCAGACAGGAAAACAAGGAAATGTAAGATGAAAACCGATTCTGTAATCCATTACAGGTTAGATTTAAGGGAGATTATTTCTGTCGCCGTCAGCTCCTTGGCACCAGCTAAGGAACTTAAGGCGATCAGAGCGGTGTCCGGAATAACCGGGACTGTTTCTTCTTTGGTTAATGCCTGGTACACCTTGGCTAGAGAGTCAATGAGTGTACCCGGACTTTGTTTCTGTCTGGCATCCCACATGAAGCCCAGACACTGCTCCAGGAACACCCGGAGCCCTCTCTGGTCCCATGCTGCGGGCCTGTCAGCATGCATTTTTTGGAAGACAGACCTGGCAAGTTCTTCCTCTGCCTTTAAGCGCTCTTGGCGCAGTTTGTCCACAATCCCGTCCTCTACTTTGGCCATGACCTTCTGATAGAGGACGTTTATCATGTCTTCTTCTCTTTTCTGCTGGTTATTACTGTCGGATAATATTTTGGTGCCTCCACCTTTAACAACAGAGGTGGAGGCACTTTTTTATATTTAGTCAAGTTTTGACTAAATATTTTAACATCGAGGGGGAATCGAAACGAGGGTCGTGGTGTATGTGTGTCTGTCTGTCTGTGCGTGTGTGTGTGTGTGTGTGTGTGTAGAGCGATTCAGACTAAACTACTGGACCGATCTTTATGAAATTTGACATGAGAGTTCCTGGGTATGAAATTCCCGAACGTTTTTTTCATTTTTTTGATAAATGTCTTTGATGACGTCATATCCGGCTTTTCGTGAAAGTTGAGGCGGCACTGTCACGCCCTCATTTTTCAACCAAATTGGTTGAAATTTTGGTCAAGTAATCTTCGACGAAGCCCGGGGTTCGGTATTGCATTTCAGCGTGGTGGCTTAAAAATTAATTAATGACTTTGGTCATTAAAAATCTGAAAATTGTAAAAAAAAATAAAAATTTATAAAACGATCCAAATTTACGTTTATCTTATTCTCCATCATTTGCTGATTCCAAAAACATATAAATATGTTATATTCGGATTAAAAACAAGCTCTGAAAATTAAATATATAAAAATTATTATCAAAATTTTTTTTTCGAAATCGTTTTAAAAACACTTTCATCTTATTCCTTGTCGGTTCCTGATTCCAAAAACATATAGATATGATATGTTTGGATTAAAAACACGCTCAGAAAGTTAAAACGAAGAGAGGTACAGAAAAGCGTGCTATGCAGCATAGCGTAACCACTACCCCGCTCTTCTTGTCAATTTCACTGCCTATGCCGTGAGCGGTGGACCACGAGTATACGGTCTTGCTGCGTTGCATTGCGTTCAGTTTCATTCTGTGAGTTCGACAGCTACTTGACTAAATATTGTATTTTCGCCTTACGCGACTTGTTTTTCTTTGCTTTTATCAGTTGTGTTGCCTCCTCCATTAGCAGCAGCAGTGGAGGTGGCGTTGGCTGATTTATTACTAGTTTTGGTTTTTGGTTTGGTTTGGTTTTTAATTGGGGATGGCGGACTCGGACCCAGATCACCTGCATCGCCTAATGGCTTCCTCCTGGCAACGCTGGAGTATGTTTTGTGGGAGGTGGAGGTCTTGCGGTCCCGCTGAGTCCCCCCAGGCCTCCAAAAATTGTCCTTTTGTTCGGGGGGACTGAGGGTAAGTGCCTCCCGGGACTCTTTTGTTTTAAAAATATCCTTCCGCGCTCTGTCCAGGGCCTCGGTGTACGGTATATAGGCTGCAGACCTGATCTTATTTGCCTGAAGCCTCACCCGGTACTCCGGACAGCCCCGGTAGGAGGCGGAGTGTTCCCCCCCGCAGTTGAAGCATTTGCGGTCATTTTCACACCCTTGACCGTCATGCCCTCGAGAGGCACAACGGCCGCAGGTGGGGGATTTTGCTTTACAGTGGGCCCTTGCGTGGCCGAAGCGACAGCACTGAGTGCACCGCCTAACCGGCCCCGCGAAGGGCTCCACTCCATACAGCTCTCCCTCAAGCATCACGCTCTCTGGCAGCACAGTTGTCTTAAAACAGATGCGGACGGCGCTCGAGGGTTTGCCGTCTTAGTTTTTTAGTCTTTTTATTAATTTAACGGACCGAGGTCCTTTTTCTGTAAGTCCGCCCCCCTCCGTCAGGATGCGGACCCGGATATTCATTTCCAGGAAGTCCTGGTCGGTGTGGCAGAGGGGAACGGGCTTGATGACGCCATCAGTGGTGGCCTCAGGGACAAAGGCACTGACCCCGATGCCCCCAAGGTCCACCAGAGAGGCTAGTTTTTGTTGTTGTGTTGCTGTTTTGCAGCCGATGAGGAACCTGTCTTGGGCAAGTGCCTGCACCGACAGGATCTCGCCGACCGCTGAGCTGATCAGTTTAAAGCGTTTGAGGCCCACCCCGTTCAGAGTAGCCGCTCCCCTCTTGTTATCCGTGATGATCACCGGAAAAGAGAGGAACTCAGGGGGTGGGCTGGGTTTTGTTTGTGTTTTAAAGAGGTTTTTTTTTGCCCCTGGGCCAGCGGACCGGTTTTGTTTATTGTTTGGTTTCAGGGGGCCCTGTCTCTGTTCTGCCGGGCCCCTCTCTTTGGTATTGGTATTTGTATTTTGTTTTGTTTTGTTGATATCAGCATGGTCAGACTCCTCTCCCTCTCCTCCAGGTACACTGGTTTCCTGGGAGGGGGCGACCTGCTCTTGCTTCTTTCTTTTTTTCAGTTTCTTTTTTCGCCTCCTGCCAGGCATCATCCACACGGAGGGTTCGTCGGTATCCTCACCCGTCTGGGTTTGGACACCGGCCCCCTCGGATGGACGGGCTGACGCAGAGTCAGACAAGTTAATTGGAGTGTCCCCCTATCTCATCCTCTTGAGGACAGAGGAGATAGCTCGTGTACCGTCACCGACCGCCCCCGAGGCCACCTGGGACGGGAGGGCGGAGGTCGACGTCGGATTTGTGTTATTAATTGAGTTCATCACACTGTCCCCGCCACTAGATGACGAAGACAGGTGACGAATACTTTCTGGTTCCATTTGGGAGAAACTCCACTCCTGCTCCCGAAAGACGAGAGGTGTTTAGAGGCAGATCTGCCAGAAAACTGACGTTGTTAAAAAAAAGACAGACTGGCCGCATTACTCATTCACACTTCCAACTTTCGAATAAGATACACTCGGGGAAAAAAAAAAAAAAAAAAAAACCCAGGGACAGGTACTACTGTACTAGCAGAGGGTGATAGCTAGCAGAGGGTGATAGCTAATTTCAATCAACAGTCAAAAAAAAAAAAAAAAAAAAAAAAAAACCAAGACAAAAAAACATTATAATTGGGGGGGGGGGTGAGCAATGAGTATGGGATCCCCTATAAGATTACGTATGGTGCTTTGTAAAAAGCTTCTTAAAATTGTAGGTAAGATATCATAAAAGGACTTCCAACCGGCCTGGCTGTTGCGACTTTCGACTAGAGACACAAGGAGTGGAGAAGGGGAAACAACCACTACAGTACATACACGAGACGATCAGGACAAGGGAAACAACCACTACCTGCTACAGAGGCCCCCCACTGGACTGCATGTACACAAGGCTATCTGCTGTGGGAAAAAAAATTTTCTCAGGAGTTTCTATGGTTACAACTACCGTACTTTCCGGGTCATAAGGCGCGACTTTTTTCCTCGAGTTCGACCCCTGCGTCTTGTATAACGAAGCGCCTAATCCCTGTATGAAATACGAAAAAAATCAAAGAGACCGCTTGAGTACCAGTCAAACAACTTGTGATAATGCATGTTTCAGCTACTAGGTACTGCCCTGCCTTTGATCTGGCCGCACACACAGATTTCCACTCAATTCGGTCACTGACCGGTCACTGACCCCGGTGCAGGAAGTGTTTCCTCTCTCAGATATGACAGGGGAACCACCTCTCATGGCAAAAACTGGGTCAAGTCTATAAACAAGGCCACCCAGCTATCACAATGCCTTTGATCTGGCCGCACACACAGAGCACACATATTTTCACTCAGTTAAAGTCGGTCACTGACCGGTCACTGACCCCGGTGCAGGAAGTGTTTCCTCTCTCAGATATGACAGGGGAACCACCTCTCATGGCAAAAACTGGGTCATTTTGGTGCGCCCTATCGGCCCCCTGCGTCCAATGGGTGACTGGATTACAATTTTTTTTAAAAAGAAGGGGGTGCGTCTTGTATAACAAAGCGCCTTGTCACCCGGAAAGTACGGTAGCTAGAATTTAGTAAGGATTAATCTGTGGCACGTTTCGTTAGGTGGCTATAGGGTAAACAAGGGGGTGGGAAAATACCGTGGGGTGAAATGAAGAAGTAAAGAGTAGAGGTATGGAGTGGCGTAGCGACGTGGGCGTGGCGTGTTGTGTAGCACGCAGTGGCAGGGCAGCGGTAGCGGTGAGCGAAAAAGCTGTGGCGCGCACACAAAATGGTGGGTGGGTTCTTTCTTTCTTTATTTGGTGTTTAACGTCGTTTTCAACCACGAAGGTTATATCGCGACGAGGGAAAGGGGGGAGATGGGATAGGGGAAAGGGGGGAGATGGGATAGAGCCACTTGTTAAGTGTTTCTTGTTCACAAAAGCACTAATCAAAAAATTGCTCCAGGGGCTTGCAACGTAGTACAATATATGACCTTACTGGGAGAATGCAAGTTTCCAGTACAAAGGACTAAACATTTCTTACATACTGCTTGACTAAAATCTTTACAAACATTGACTATATTCTATACAAGAACCACTCAACAAGGGTAAAAGGAGAAACAGAATCCGTTAGTCGCCTCTTACGACATGCGGGGGGCAGAGAAATAAGGATGTGGAAAAGAAGACTTTTGGTAAGTGAAATAAAGGTGATGGATCCAGTCAGGTAGAAATAAGACAACAAGAAAAGAATTGGAAAACTGCAGGGAATAGTAGGGAGAGTTTTCTTGGAAGGAAATATAGGTGAAAGGACTGGTAAGGCAGAAATAAGACAAAAGAAGAGAAGTAAAGGGGTGGGGTAGCTCTGTGGAAACACTCCCGCCGCGTGAAGGCGACGCCATGGGAGCTGGTGGGTGGGTGGGTGAACGACGAACAGGACACGTGTAAGCACAGGAAAAGAAAAGTAAAAGGTTCAGGATAGCTAAACAAAGCAAGCACAGCAAGGGTTCACAAAAAGCACAGCTGGATATCAAAGGTAGAAAAGCGAAAGTCAAAAAGCACAACAGCAAGCACAATAAGCACGAGGCCAAGCAGGTTAGAAGAGCACAGTCACCCGTGAGGTTTCTTTTTATATTTAGTCAAGTTTTGACTAAATATTTTAACATCGAGGGGGAATCGAAACGAGGGTCGTGGTGTATGTGCGTGTGTGTGTGCGTGTGTGTGTGTGTGCGTGTGTGTGTGTGTGTCTGTGTGTGTGTGTAGAGCGATTCAGACTAAACTACTGGACCGATCTTTATGAAATTTGACATGAGAGTTCCTGGGTATGAAATCCCCGAACGTTTTTTTCATTTTTTTGAGAAATGTCTTTGATGACGTCATATCCGGCTTTTCGTGAAAGTTGAGGCGGCACTGTCACGCCCTCATTTTTCAACCAAATTGGTTGAAATTTTGGTCAAGTAATGTTCGACAAAGCCCGGACTTCGGTATTGCATTTCAGCTTGGTGGCTTAAAAATTAATTAATGACTTTGGTCATTAAAAATCTGAAAATTGTAAAAAAAAAAAAAAAAATTTATAAAACGATCCAAATTTACGTTTATCTTATTCTCCATCATTTGCTGATTCCAAAAACATATAAATATGTTATATTTGGATTAAAAACAAGCTCTGAAAATTAAATATATAAAAATTATTATCAAAATTAAATTGTCCAAATCAATTTAAAAACACTTTCATCTTATTCCTTGTCGGTTCCTGATTCCAAAAACATATAGATATGATATGTTTGGATTAAAAACACGCTCAGAAAGTTAAAACAAAGAGAGGTACAGAAAAGCGTGCTATCCTTCTTAGCGCAACTACTACCCCGCTCTTCTTGTCAATTTCACTGCCTTTGCCATGAGCGGTGGACTGACGATGCTACGAGTATACGGTCTTGCTGAAAAATGGCATTGCGTTCAGTTTCATTCTGTGAGTTCGACAGCTACTTGACTAAATATTGTATTTTCGCCTTACGCGACTTGTTTTTTCATGCACTTATTCTTTTTCCCGGATCTCGCACCCGATCCAACAGTGGGTATGATGATGATGCGATGATGGTGGTGACCAGAATACCCGTGTGACTTGGAATATTAATAGGCCGTGAAAAGTAGGATATGCGCCGAAATGGCTGCGATCTGCTGGCCGATGTGAATGCGTGATGTATTGTGTAAAAAAAATTCCATCTCACACGGCATAAATAAATCCCTGCGCCTTGAATATGTGCGCGATATAAGTTGCATAAAAATAAAAAAAAAATAAAAAAATAAAAAGCCCTGCGCTTAGAACTGTACCCACGGAATACGCGCGATATAAGCCTCATATTGATTGATTGATTTTCCTACACTGTAATAAAGATTGCTGTTGTTGTTGTAGTTGTAGCTGCTGTTGTTACTGTTTTAGTCTTAGATGAAACAAATATTTATTCAATCTCTCTCTCTCTCTGTCTCTGCCTGTCTGTCATTCTTTCTGTCTCTGTCTGTCTGTTTGTCTGTCTGTCTGTCTGTGTCTCTGTCTGGCTGTGTCTGTCTGTCTGCCTCTCTCTCTCTCTCTCTCTGCCTCTGTCTGTCTGTCATTCTTTCTGTCTCTGTCTGTCTGTCTGTCTGTCTGTCTGTCTGTCTGTCTGTCGGTCTGTCTGCCTCTCTCTCTCTCTACACTGAAATGTTAGTATGTTAATCTGTTGTTTTCCTACACTGTAATAAAGGTTGGTGTTGTTATTGTAGTTGTAGCTGCTGTTGTTACTGTTATAGTCTTAGATGAAAAAGGTATTCTCTCTCGATCTCTCTATCTCTCTCTCTCTCTCTCTCTCTCTCTCTCTCTCTCTCTCTCTCTCTCTCTCTCTCTCTCTCTCTCTCTATTAATGAGATTGTTATACTTCCAGTCACACATCAGAACCTTAAAAAAGATGATGGCAAATGGTTTATGGAGGACGGGTGTGATACACATGTTTGCCGAGTACTGAAGGAATTGAGATCGAGCGAATGTGTGTATGTATGTGTGCATTGCGTTTGTGAAATGCGATTCCCATAATTCCGACTGACATTTGGTAACAATGTCAAGAAGTTTGTTGCCACAGTGCTGCCTTAACTTGTCTAAAAATGGACAAAAATGACATCATCAAACAACTTGACCTCTTCAGTACGACCTACCTCTTTTAAATTTCAAGAAGAAGACAACAGCAACAACGACAACGGCAACGATGATGAGCACAGCGATGATAATTCCGGCAACAGTGCCTCCACCCATGCTAGCTGCAAAATGGAAAAAACTATGTTAGTATATAAAGGTGTGTGTCTGAGACCACAGTCGTGATTTTAGGACTATGTGCGGTCAGGAATAAAAAGGTTGTTCTTGTGTTTGTCTGTGTACATTAAAGTGTTGGACTGCATTGGAGAATGAGGAACATACCTGAGCTTGCGACTTTCATCCTTTTTGTGAAGATGGAAGTCATTTGTTTATTTCAATGCTTGTTATTCTTTAAGGTGCCAGGAGACTCTCCCTTACCGTAGTTGTCTTTATTCAAGGCTTTTATTTCCCTTTACTAATACAGTGGAACCCCCCTTTTAAGACCTCAAAGGTTATGAACAAAAAGTCTGAGAAAACAGGCCCTTAAAAGGGAGTGAGTCTTAAAAGGGGGGTTCCACTGTACCCCCAAATTTCTCAACAGACTCACAGAAATGTCGAGCATGGGTCCTGGGTGGTTCGGAACTTACAGAAAATTGTAAATCTACATAAAAACCTCACATCTGGCAAGCTAAACTACTGGCTAATTATCAGGCACCAGGGAATTGTCCGCGAAATCACGGATTTCCACAAAAAGGAAATTATGTTTCAGCGAAAACAAAAAAATTGTCCGCGGCAAAAAAAAGGTAAATTAAATTATATGTATACTATTGTCTCTTTATCCATTATTTGCTTACGTGAGAACTATCAAAATATTGGTCTAAAGTGCTAAAATTCGTTTTCGGTCCCCCCTGTACCCCGCCGGGGCCTAGGCGGCCCATGGACCTCGGCCTATTTTCAGAGTTTTTTCTATTTTGGAATTCCCATGCCTGATTTATGTTGAGAAAAAAAAGAACTAAACCAAACCAGGTGAGTCAAAACAATCTGCAAACCTGACGAAGTTGATGTTTGAGACTTCAGCACCCCCACCATGGCTTTGTCTCTGAGGGCAGACGTCTCGGACAGACAACCCACTGCAGTGGAGCTCAGGTTCATCAAGCAGTAATAGTTGCCTCCCTTGCGGCCCTCAGTCAGGTTGAGGATGAAGAAGCCATCTTGGTAGTCAGAGCTTGGAAGCAGCTTGCCATCAGGGTCCTGGAAACAGAGAGGAAGAATTAAAGCTGATGCTCTGCCCAACTGGGCTGATTGGGTTATAGCATTGACACAAATAAGTTGACTGGGAGACAGCTACTTGAATGTCCATGAGGGTAATTAACCTCATAGAGCTTTACGACACTAACGTCCTTTACCTCTTACACATGTTATGATTTATAATCTTCTCCTTCTTGACACACACCAACAGATGCAGCCAGGGATCTACTTTCCTCCACACAATTATTTGATATTCTTAGATGCAAAAAATAGTGCTCTACTGTGCAATTGGAAAGTTAAAATCTGAGGATAATCGTGGATCCACGGAAAAGTCTCACCCCTGGGGCGATCACACACACACACACACACACACACACACACACACACACACACACACACACACACACACACTCCACCAACATCCCTCCCCTCCCTTTTCATGTTCCACTGACCACGTACCTCCCACATAACGGACACAGGAGGGCTTCCCAGGCTGACAAACTGTCCGCACTTCAACTGTTGATGTTGGTCAGTGCTGCCGTGGTCATGTGACTTGCTTCTTGTCTCAGCCAACACCACCTCCAGGCTGCCCGACACCGTCTCTGGTTTCTCTGAGGGATGTCAGAAAATGTACAGTGGTTATACCTGTCCAGTGAAACCCCCTTTTTTTTAAGACCCCCGATTAAAGACAAAAGCCTCCCTTTTACAAGGCCTTGCTTTTTCAGATTATCAGTTCATAACGTTTGTAAATACACCTCCGTTTTCAGACCTGATTTTCTCACATTCATGGAGGTCTTCAAATGTTTGTTTGTTTGTTTGTTTGTTTGTTTGTTTGCTTAACGCCCAGCCGACCACACAGGGCCATATCAGGGCGGTGCTGCTTTGACATTTAACGTGCGCCGCACACAAGACAGAAGTCGCAGCACAGGCTTCGTGTCTCACCCAGTCACATTATTCTGACACCGGACCAACCAGTCCTAGCACTAACCCCATAATGCCAGACGCCAGGCGGAGCAGCCACTAGATTCCCAATTTTAAAGTCTTAGGTATGACCCGGCGGGGATATAGCTCAGTTGGTAGCGCGCTGGATTTGTATTCAGTTGGCCGCTGTCAGCGTGAGTTCGATCCCAGGTTCGGCGGAAATTTATTTCAGAGTCAACTTTGTGTGCAGACTCTCTTCGGTGTCCGAACCCTCCCCCCGTGTACACTACATTGGGTGTGCACGTTAAAGATCCCACGATTGACAAAAGGGTCTTTCCTGGCAAAATTGCTTAGGCACAGTTAATAATTGTCTACCTATACCCGTGTGACTTGGAATAATAGGCCGTGAAAGGTAAATATGCGCCGAAATGGCTGCAATCTACTGGCCGTATTAAATTTCATCTCACACGGCATCACTGCAGAGCGCCTAGAACTGTACCCACGGAATATGCGCGATATAAGCGTCATTGATTGATTGATTGATTGATCCGGGAACGTAGAAGAAGAAGAAGAAGATTGATTGATGACCTCCCGTTCACGGGGCGAACGCCTTACCACTAGGCCAACCGTGCCGGTCGGTCTTCAAATGAGGGTCACGCCAACTTTCAGCTTTGTAATTACAGACTAATTCATCATTTCATCAGGTACCATCATTAAATTAAAAATTTTAGTAATAAATTTTCATTTGATTAATATACTTACCCAACTCACATATAGCAATTAACCCTAGTTCAGTGCTTAGCAACGCTGTATACGTCCCCTTGGTAACAAGGGAAGCAACTCTAAAAAAGAGTGACCTATCCCATAATGCCAGACTAACTTCCTGTCTGACTTCCGTTTGCCGCCATTTGCATCATTCCGAAACTCAGCCCAACTCACTACTTTTTTAGACCCAACCACACCCACAGCGGGGAGGAGGGAGGGAATAAACGATGTGAGTTGGGTAAGTATATTAATCAAATGAAAATTTATTACTAAAATTTTTAATTAAATTACATATCTTACCCAACTCACATATAGCAGATTGCTACTATAGGAGGAGGGTACTTACCACATTAATGATGAAGAACTTGCCCTGCTGCTACCAACGAAGGCAAAGCAGAAGAGCCATCCTGGCGCAGTCCAGCCACATCCCGGAGATAAAAATTTATGAAAATATCCTCCGAGCGCCAGTAAGCTGCTTCGAGGACCTCTGAAAGGCGACCCGAACGCAGCACAGCCAAAGAAGAGGCCCAGGCTCTAGCTTCATGGGCTCTCGCCGCTGTCAAGGGCAACACTGCCCTGGCATCCCCCGACTGCTTTTGCCACCAGGCGTAAGCATGACGTATCGTCGTGGAGACCCACTTCGCCAAGGTTACTTTTGCTATGTCTTTACCTCGGACTGTGTTGAGGGAAATAAACAGTAACTTTTGCGTTTCCGAGCGAATAGACAAAGTCCTAGCCAAGTAGCTGCTGAGTGCCCTAACCGGACAGTTACATATATCAGGATCTCCAGGAGCAAGAACATTACTCAAGGGGGGAATGCGAATAACCGGCGACGATTGCCCCGGCTTTTGGTTCTTAGCTAAAAACCCAGGAATGAATTTAAGTGAATAAGATCCATCTCTCTCTAAAGAAATATCCTTAGCAAGGCCCGACAGAGCATGAACCTCACTGCCGCGCCTTGCCGAAGCAAGCAAAACCAACAGCAAAGTCTTTTTAGTCACATTAGCTAAACTAGCCGACTGAAAAGGCTCAAAAACATCAGAGGCTAGATACCTCAAAACTAAAAACAGATCCCACGCCGGGAGCTGCGCTTTACAATGAGCTGACTCAAGGGAGGCACCCTTGATGACGCTCGCTATAACACCATCTAAACTGATCTTGTGCCCGATCTGTCTCAGTGTTGACGATATAGCCGATCGTCTCACTCGCAAAGAGGACGGAGAAGCCCCCTGCCCAGCCAACCAGGACAAATGGTTCGCCACTTGCATAGATCTAGGAGCTAAAGGATTAACTCCCTTCTCCGCACACCACTTCAGCCATGCCGCCCAATGTGAGGAGTAAACAGAATTTGTAGACTCCCTGTGCGCTTGTTGCACTAACTTCAAGGTTGAGTCGGAAGCCCCCACAAACACTGCACAAACTATAAAGCAGAAGCAGAAGCTCTCATGCAGGCCGCCTCCTTCGTTCAGGACTCCGCAGACCCTTGCTACCAAGTTGTCTTCCTCTCGGACGCCCTTTCAGTCCTTCAGGCCCTAGAGAACGACAAACTCCCACAGCTGGCCAAAGCATTACAGATGGTCAGACAAACCAGAAGAGTTGTCCTCCAGTGGATACCAGCACACTGTGGGATACCAGGAAATGAAAGGGCAGATGAGCTGGCAAAAGAAGGAGCCGTGGAAGACCAACCTGAAAACAGTGTCAGCTTTAGTGAGCAGAAGACAATCATCAAGGCATTGATGAGGCCAAGGACAAACAGAGATGACTACCACACAATGTCCAGAGAGCAGCAAGTCAACCTCATCAGGCTGCGTACTGACCACAACAGGCTCAATGCTCACATGAACCGAAAGTTCAAGCTGGCGCCATCACCAACCTGTGCCTGCGGTCAAGAGGACCAAACAGCGGAACACATCTTACAGCGATGTCCCTTACTAGATGAGGAACGAAAAGAAGTGTGGCCGTCACCAACTCCCTTGCAGACCAAACTATACGGCAGTCGACAGGAGTTGGAGAAAACGACAACATTTATCACCAGTGCTGGACTGATTGTGTAACCTCTGCGAACGCCAAGAAGAAGAAGAAGAAGAAGTCGGAAGCCCCTGCCCGACGCAAAGAGACTCGCACAGTATCCAGTCGTAAAGCTGCAGAGCTTGGGGGTCTAGATGCTGAATGCCTGACCGTGGCTGTACTAGTTCGCCTCTTCTTACTGCTAGCGGAATGGGAGGCCGAACTGCCAGACGTACCAGATCTGGGTACCAGTGTTGACTTGGCCAAAGAGGGGCCACCAGGACAAGCGCTGGCCTTTCCAAGTCTACTTTTCGCATTACCTTGCCCAGCAGGCAGAAAGGGGGAAAGGCGTACGCCATCAGATTCGACCAATCCAGGCTTAAGGCGTCTACCGCCCATGCCTGAGGATCCGGAAACGGAGAGACAAACAACGGGAGTCTCGACGAGAACCTCGTTGCAAACAGATCTATCGGAGGTTTGATCACGTGCGCCCACAGGCGCTCCAGAGACTGGTGGGCCAGAGTCCATTCGGACTGCAACACCTTGTCTCCCCTGCTTAAGGAGTCTGCCAGAACATTCAGCGAGCCCCTCAGGTACCTCGCTGACAAGTGGATGCGATGTGTGTCGCACCAAACCAGCAACTGACACGCCCTGACGGACAACCTCTGCGAGTGAGTCCCGCCCTGCCGGTTTAAGTACGCAGCCACCGTCATATTGTCCGTATGAACCTTGACATGACTGTCCGTCAGCAGAGGAAGAAAAGCCTGAAGCCCCAGGGCAATTAACAGCCTCCAATTCCAGAACATTTATGTGACTCGCAACCTGTTCGTCGTCCCAGAGACCTGAAGCTGTCCGATCTGCCAGATGAGCGCCCCAGCCCACCTGAGAAGCGTCCGTTACCAGATCGTGTGCCGGAACCGGAGGAACTATGGGGACACCCTGCGACACCCAGGGAAGAAGCCATACCTCCGTGGAAAGAATGAACCACTCCCCCAACTCTATTTGGACATTCCAGTCCTGAGTTGTCTGATTCCATCGAGACCCCAAATCTGCCTGAAGAGGCCTCTTGTGCACTCTGCCCAGAGGCACCAGCGGAGCCATAGATTCCATCTGACCCAACAGGGAATGCAATTCCCGAGCCGAGGCCTGATTCTTTCCGTAAAGTTCCCGAATCAACGCCCGAAGCTTGTCTATTCGCTTCTGAGAAGGGCGTACCAACCAAGCCACCGTATCGAACTCCATGCCTAGATACGTAAAGTTCTGAGACGGTTCCAGCTCTGATTTCCCCAGATTGACTGTGAACCCGAGACGACAAGCCAGACTGAGCACCCTCTGTGTATGAGCTCTGCACCCGCTCTGATCCTGATGTACGATCAACCAGTCGTCTAGATAAGCTCTCAGCCGAACGCCCTCTTGTCTCACAAGGGCGCAAAGCTGACGCACGACCATCGTAAAAATCCAGGGGGAGAGTGAAAGGCCGAAAGGCAGTGCCCGAAACTGAAACACCTTCTCCCCCCAGCAAAACCGCAGCCATTTCCTGTCTACTGGCCTCATGAGAACATGAAAATAGGCGTCTGTCAAATCGATTGACGTGACCCAGTCCCCCGGCCTCAACGCCTCTCTTACTGTGGCAGGAGTCTCCATCGAGAACCTTACAACCCGAAGAAACTTGTTTAACGTTGAAAGGTCCAGAACAGGCCTCCAAGCCCCCGATGCCTTGGGGACAACAAACAACCTGCCGTAAAACCCTGGAGATTCCTGATCGACCACCTCCTCTATAGCCTCCTTGCACAAGAGGGAGGTCACTTCCCCCTGAACGGCCTGCCAAGCCTTCGGATCCCGCGGGCCCCGAAAAAGAGGAGGTACCCTGGACAAAGGAGCCTTCTCCTCTGCCCAGAGCAGCCGGAACCCCGAACTGATTATCCCCAAGATCCACTGGCTGGACACCAAGCATGTCCAGGCAGCGAAGGCCCTGGAGGGGCCGCCCGCCACCACAACGGTGGGGGCTACGGGGACAATCGGCTCGGGAGGACATCATTGGGGGTGAGGCTTACGCCCCGACCCCCTAGAACCCCCAAACGAACCCCTCTTCTGGTAAGGCGCTCCGCGCCCCCTACCCCGAGAGGAAGAACTTTGACTCTGCGCCTTGCCTCCCCCAAAAGAGGAAGACTGAGGCTTGCCCTGAGTCTGAGGCTGTTTCTGTGGCTTTTGAAAGCCCTGATGGGCAATCCTTGCGATCGCCAAGTCTCTAGCGTCTTGTGTCTCCTTCTGGAGAGCCTCAAGAGACTCACTGCCCAAAAGAGCACCCTCCTCAAACGGAGAAGACTTCAGACTATCAATAGTCCCTTTGCCTCTGATCTTCAACCCTGCGAGAAACGCAGATCTGCGAGAATGCACCGCATGCGTGTACAGCTTGGCAGATAAACCCATCTGTTCTTGAGAAACTCTCGCCAGAGTCGCCAAAAGAACCGTCACATCTTCAGATGACGCGTCAAACCTAAACTCAAACGGGTCGAGAGACGACGCGATCGACCGCGATAAAGATCTCTGAAGGGACTCTGAAACAGAGGCCAACTCCAAAAGAGATCTACCCGTCTCCTCCAAAGCAACCAAGGCGGCCTCAGTATAGGGGACAGCTCTGTCCCTACTGTAGCCGTCCTCTCTTAGGGAAGCCAGATCCGGCGTGATCGGAAGAGAAGCCCCCGGAAGAGAAAAAGTCTCCACCAAATTGACCTGCGGTGGACTCAACTTGAAGTTGCGAAACCCCGCAGACCTAAACAAAAGTTGACCAGGCTGAGCCAACCATGGCTTAGCTGAATCAGGAGCATCCCCATGTTGTACCAACAACGGTACTGAAGGAGCCTGAGACATAGACTGAGAAGACTTCTTCAAAACCTTGGCCATATGAAAAGCCACTGACGGCGATTCAAGGAACCGAAAGTCACGCTTCTTCTCCCTCACACCACGGAAGTCTTCAAACGCGGAAGGCGGTGGTACCTCATGAGACTTAGGCTGAACCACCCCTTCCTTGAAGTACCTCGAGGCCGTTTCTGCCGCCAAAGCCACTGCATTAGCCAGCTTAAAGGGCAGTTTGACCTCCATGCTCTCCGCCACTGCGGACGCACCATCATCGGGACAGACCTCCTGCACCTCCGTGCAATCGGGAAACCGGTCCCCCCCCTGACTGTCATAGTCAAGTAAGGAGCCGGCACGACTGTCCCCTTCCTGCCCCCCGGGCGGAAGCGAAAGCTGTACATTCTGACCATAGACTTGGGACATGGCTGACTGTACTAACACTTCCGTTCGCTCACCAAGGTTCGTACCCCGCACTGACCGACCGCCATGGCGGAATTGGCCAGCACAGGTATCGGAACTTTCACCCATATAGCCAACGGCAGGGGTTACTTCCTCTTGGCAACGCGCTGCACTTTCACCGGAGAACCCAGTTACTAATGCAGCAGACATACCTTCAGAACGACGTGCCACACCAGAAGACGGAACGCTCGCCGGAACCGTAAGACCACCATCCACATCCTGCACCGCATGCACGTCAGCCCGAGTAACCGTAGCCGAAGGCGAAGGAAGCACCCTAGCCAGAGAGGCCACCCCAGCCACGCCCCCCGGAAGGGCACGCAGCTCCGCTTTCGTCGACGCTACTTCTTCAGCCAAAGACGAAATCTGTGTACTAAGGGAGAGAAGCAAAGTGGCCACGTCCGCAGACGCAAGCCCGAGATTCACAGCAACAGGAGCCGCTTTAACCGGCTTATCAACATGAACAATCTTATCTGCCGGTTTACCGGGCAAAATGGAAGCAGAGGGCATGTCAACAACATTTTCACCGTTTTTATTTGATAAAGATTCTAACACCGGAACGACAGACTGTCCCGACTGTTTAGCTTTACGAGGCGTTTTTCTAGGTGGGGTAGACTCAGCAGCTACCGGCTTAGAAGACTGCCTCTTCTTGACGTTATCCGCCATGGCCAAAACAACTCACAAAAAATTTTTTCAAGAAAAATTTCACAAGTCAACAAGGCCACAAAACGCCCACAAAATCAACGAAAAATCAAAACGATCTCACCTCACATAGTCGCGAAGACAAGACAACAAGAAGAAACCAAGGAGAAAGACCCCAGTCCGGAGACCAAGTATCAAGGCTGAAGAAATCAGCCGGAGCATACAGCACTGCGACCAGCTAGCTGACCGCTGGGTTTTGGAATGATGCAAATGGCGGCAAACGGAAGTCAGACAGGAAGTTAGTCTGGCATTATGGGATAGGTCACTCTTTTTTAGAGTTGCTTCCCTTGTTACCAAGGGGACGTATACAGCGTTGCTAAGCACTGAACTAGGGTTAATTGCTATATGTGAGTTGGGTAAGATATGTAATTTAATTGTAAATCAAAGGCCTGAAAGCGGCTGTTGATTTCTCATTTGAAAGGAACTGTTTTGTGTTCCTTTCTCTCTTTGAATCCTGAGTATCCATGGCGACTTTCTTGTGTGTATTCTACCTGATGGGTGAGAGTGCATAAAAAGAGCGACAGAAATCAGAAAGTTCAATCCAAAACAAAGACAATTTGTTGGCACATTGTTAGTCACTGTGAGTCAGAGAGAAAAACAGTGATACAAAAAACTCAATTAGCCAATAGATGATGTCGGGAAATAACCCTGTTGGGTTTTCACTGGTGGTAAAAGAGTTGCACGCACGTAAGCCAACGCTACTAGTGACCGCGCGTGATAGTGTGTGTGTGTGCGTGTGTGTGTGTGCGTGCGTGCGTGTGTGTGTCTTCCAAACAGTGAGGCAAACATAGTTGTGGCAACCAATGTCTAGGGCATCACAGTGAAGAATGGGCTAACACCCTTTTCTTTTGAAATAAGCTCATTGCCAATTTAAGATTGCTTGCCTCCACTGATCAAGTGTGTTTGCCCCACTCCTTTGGAAAAGTGAATTAGTTACTCTTTCACAGCAAACAAACTTAGTGACAAGAGTTACCTCCACAAATTGTCCGTTCAAAAAAGAGAAAAAATGTGAGTACACAGTATTAATTGGCGTTAACCGGTAATTACCGGTATTTTACCAATTGAAATGAGAAAATACCGGAAAATAATTGGCTACCAGTATAACCTACCGGTTGATTTTTAGAACTACCGTTTTTCTCGCTGGTAAAACAACAAAAGCAGTACTCTGAGTTGGACTCTTACTGGTTCCAATGACCAGCCTACCTTTTTTTCTGGATAGTTTTCATCATAAAAGTTTGTGTACCAGTTTGAAAAAATATTAGCGCCATGACTGGTACAGTGGAACCCTTGTTTTGAGACTAGCGACTGAAGACCCTGGGATTTTAAGACCCTGTTTTGTCAGATGTTCTGTTCATAACCTCTGTAAATGTCCCCCCATTTTAAGACTGGATACTTCTTTTTAAGACCTGATTTTTCTGATCTTTCTTTCTTTATTTGGTGTTTAACGTCGTTTTCAACCACGAAGGTTCTATCGCGACGGAGAAAGGGGGGAGATGGGATAGAGCCACTTGTCAATTGTTTCTTGTTCACAAAAGCACTAATCAAAAATTTGCTCCAGGGGCTTGCAACGTAGTACAATGTATTACCTTACTGGGAGAATGCAAGTTTCCAGTACAAAGGACTTAACATTTCTTACATTCTGCTTGACTAAAATCTTTACAAAAATTGACTATATTCTATACAAGAAACACTTAACAAGGGTAAAAAGAGAAACAGAATCCGTTAGTCGCCTCTTACGACATGCTGGGGAGTATCGGGTAAATTCTTCCCCCTAACCCGCGGGGGGTTCTTCTCCCTAACACACGGGGGGTTCTTCCCCCTAACCCGCGGGGGGTTCTTCCCCCTAACCCGCGGGGGGTAACTTTTCTGAGATGTTTGGAGGTTTTAAAAGGGGGGTTCCACTGTTTAGTTTTGAAACGAGCATTTGGCTTTGCCTTAGATGCCAGGGATGGTGTAACTTTCACCTCTTCTAATTAGCCTGCCTTGTAGATGAGGACAGATGTCCAGAAATATGCGGTGCACACGTTCCCTTGAATGAGGGTGCAGTGTTTGGCATAGAACTGAGGCGCGTCAACCGCGACAGTGCCGGAGCTAAACGTTGGCAGGTTCTGCTGACAGTCCTGCACACGGCATTGCAAACATTCCCCCTCCCTTCACAAATAGCTTCACACGGGACTGGGTGGCCGAGTGGTAACGCACTTGCGCTCGGAAGCGAGAGGTTGCGTGTTCAGGCCTGGGTCAGGCCGCAATTTTCTCCCCCCTTTCCTAACCTAGGTGGTGGGTTCAAGTGCTAGTCTTTCGGATGAGACGAAAAACCGAGGTCCCTTCGTGTACACTACATTGGGGTGTGCACGTTAAAGATCCCACGATTGACAAAAGGGTCTTTCCTGGCAAAATTGTATAGGCATAGATAAAAATGTCCATCAAAAACCCGTGGGACTTGGAATAAAGTAAAAAAAATTCCATCTCACACGGCATTAAGTCTCAGGAAACATGAATACACGCATGCAGAAAAAAAAAAAATATGGGTAGCGCCGTATGTATGGTAGCTCGCTTTCCCCGGGGAGAAAGCAGCCCGAATTTCCATGAGGGTAACCTCACTGGACTGTAAATCTTATCCAATCCAATCTGAAGTACAGTGGAACCTCCTTTTTAAGACCTGATTTTCTTAGATTTTTTTTTTAGGTCTTAACTCATTGTCTCCCAGGTACGGATATATCCGTAGCCACTCATACGGCTCGATCTGACCAGGTACAGATATATCTGCTCAGACTGTTATAACTTCAGTCGCTTTCTGTAACGTCCATCTAATGCCTGCATTCCAGCGTGTTGATACACAGTTACTACACAGTTACTACAATCCTGAGTGACCTGCTGCAGCACAGCCGGTCTCGGCTAAAACAAACTTGGTCAACATAGGTGGGGTAGAAAGGGTTAAAAGGGGGGTTCCACTGTATAACTATGAACAGTGACCAACCTGCGACCAGAAGGTGAATGGTTTGACGTTCTACTCCCCCCCCTCCACCCAATCTCACGCTGATGGAGTAAGATGCCGTGTCATCTGTCGTCAGGCTGGTCACCTTCATGCCAGATTCATTCACCTGCAAAATAAACAAATCGAAAAAGATGAACAGGTAAAAACAAAACATAATTTCACTTTTACTTCTCTTTCTGCGTTCCTGGACTTCTTTTTACATTTAGTCAAGTTTTGACTAAATGTTTTAACATAGAGGGGGAATCGAGACGAGGGTCGTGGTGTATGTGCGTGCGTGTGTGTGTGTCTGTCTGTGTGTGTGTGTAGAGCGATTCAGACTAAACTACTGGACCGATCTTTATGAAATTTGACATGAGAGTTCCTGGGTATGAAATCCCCATACGTTTTTTTCATTTTTTTGATAAATGTCTTTGATGACGTCATATCCGGCTTTTCGTGAAAGTTGAGGCGGCACTGTCACGCCCTCATTTTTCAACCAAATTGGTTGAAATTTTGGTCAAGTAATGTTCGACAAAGCCCGGACTTCGGTATTGCATTTCAGCTTGGTGGCTTAAAAATTAATTGATGACTTTGGTCATTAAAAATCTGAAAATTGAAAAATAAATTTTTTTTTTATATAACGATCCAAATTTACGTTCATCTTATTCTCCATCATTTGCTGATTCCAAAAACATATAAATATGTTATATTTGGATTAAAAACAAGCTCTGAAAATTAAATATATAAAAATTATTATCAAAATTAAATTTTCGAAATCAATTTTAAAACACTTTCATCTTATTCCTTGTCGGTTCCTGATTCCAAAAACATATAGATATGATATGTTTGGATTAAAAACACGCTCAGAAAGTTAAAACGAAGAGAGGCACAGAAAAGCGTGATAATAATCCTTCTCAGCGCAACTACTCCCCCGCTCTTCTTGTCAATTTCACTGCCTTTGCCGTGAGCGGTGGACTGACGATGCTGCGAGTATACGGTCTTGCTGCGTTGCATTGCGTTCAGTTTCATTCTGTGAGTTCGACAGCTACTTGACTAAATGTTGTATTTTCGCCTTACGCGACTTGTTACATTTAGTCAAGTTATGACTAAATGTTTTAACATAGAGGGGGGAATCGAGACGAGGGTCGTGGTGTATGTGCGTGTATGTGTGTTTAGAGCGATTCAGAGTAAACTACTGGACCGATCTTTATGAAATTTGACATGAGAGTTCCTGGGAATGATATCCCCGGAAGTTTTTTTCTTTTTTTCGATAAATTTCTTTGATGACGTCATATCCGGCTTTTTGTAAAAGTTGAGGCGGCACTGTCACACCCTCATTTTTCAATCAAATTGATTGAAATTTTGGCCAAGCAATCTTCGACGAAGGCCGGACTTCGGTATTGCATTTCAGCTGGGTGGCTTAAAAATTAATTAATGACTTTGGTCATTAAAAATCTGAAAATTGTAAAAAAAAAATAAAAAAAATTATAAAACGATCCAAATTTACGTTCATCTTATTCTTCATCATTTCCTGATTCCAAAAACATATAAATATGTTATATTTGGATTAAAAACAAGCTCTGAAAATTAAAAATATAAAAATTATGATCAAAATTAAATTTTCGAAATCAATTTAAAAACACTTTCATCTTATTCCTTGTCGGTTCCTGATTCCAAAAACATATGGTCAAGAGTACAACAGAGCGTCGAGTGCCTGTATCACGAGTTGGTCACAAAACTAGCCTTGTAAAGGCAACCATTCTACATGCACCTCAATCAAACCTGTTCTAATCTGTTCAAAATAAGTTGATTTCAATATGCATGTCTTCTTGTGTTCAAATCTGTGTCTGTTGAGTTATATATCTGTGGATTAGTTCGAAAAAGTCGGTTGTCGGCGAAACGCGAAACGTGACACAATTCACACACTACACTTTGAAGCTGCATGTTCGCTTTACCAGAGACAATTTGAAACTGAATCAATCATATCATGTTATGAAAGACAAAACAGTTCAATGCAGGTTTACTGTCAGGACGAACGAATGACCGGCGATGTGTATAATTGCGTTCAAAGGACGGCTGCTTGCGCGTAACCGTCGCGTTAGTTTTTCGTACCGAGTTCGTCTTCATTTTAACAACGAGTTGGAAGTCTCGCGTAGGTGGGAAACAGCATGATTTTAAAGCTTCTGTCGCTCCCTTCATTTCGGCATAGGACTTTAAGCGGTTTCTTGATGCCACTCTACATAGCAGTCCAAGGGAAAAATAATTGAAAACCGCGTAAATGTTATGTTACCCGCATGCAACAAAAAACGATCCCTCACTAGAACGTGAACGAGATTTTGCGTAAGCGGCGGCCATTTTGAATATTGTTTACAAAAGAGCTGGTCACATGCTGTTTTGGTCGAAGCATTGATGGATCATTGTGGCGAAAAAGCATGAGGTAAGTTTTGCTGTTTATGGTTACGTTCATGCAGGTTTGTCAGTGAAAGACATGAAATGCAAGTAAAGTGACCAAAATACATTATCATTTTTATGAACAACGGCATGAACGTGAAAACAGTGTTAGCAGGGGTTATCTTAGTCGCATTTGGAATTGTGGAAAATGTTTGTTGATTTGTTATGAGCACATGTTTGTGAGTGACCATGCTTACTTTTGGTGTTACTGTTTTTAATGTTACATGCGTGAATATGTTTGCTTTAGGAGAATGATTTTTACATGTTTTTTAGCGAGAAGACCAATTTTGGACGTAGTGTTGTGAGATCTCGAAGGATTAAAAAAATTGTTACGACTTACCATTTTTTTACCATCTTGACGCGTGATTGTAACTTAACACGAAAGTACATATCGTTAACGTTACGTACAAGCAAGTGCTGCATTCATTTTAGATCGGGGAAATTTTAAAGGAAAACAAATATGCAATAATCTGAACATTTGCATTCTCGATGAATGTGGATGGCCCTGGTACGATCGTAAACCCAAGTTTGAATGTTCTGTTCGTACGTAACCTAACGCAATCACAGTGACAACATGCCCGTGTAAAGTTACATGCTAACTATCACCTTGTTGATGGAAACTGAATCTGCAAGTACCTGTCTGATTTTTCAAGATGATGCGTTTTGAATGGCGATCTTTAACATCAGTTTGTGTTTTCGCCTGCACAAGGGATGTTTTAGTGATATATGTGTTTGTATGTAACTTTACTCCATAAAGAGTGGTGTTAAGTTACACTCATGTATTTTTCATCACACAAGTTTGGTATAGCAAAATCTATTGAATAGGAGCTTTTTAATACAAATGAATTGTTTGCTTCATGGTAACATTTGAATTATAATTGTGCATTATGTTACATGCAGTAAAAACGTGCATGCAAGTAACTTAACACGACAAATGCATGTTATGTAGTATGTACCTGCAGTCATACTGACATTTTCAAATGGCATTGCTAAGATGAACTCAGGATTTCATTGACTGGTTCAATCCCACTTTGAAAGGTGACTGGATGGAAACAGTCAACAATTTTGCTTTTCAAACTGTTTAATGCTTCAAAATAGATTAAGGTGTTTGCATGTAACATGACACCATAGGTTTTGTGTAAAGTTACTTTCAAACGTATCTTGAAGAATTTCACATTTTTGTGCACACTAATTGCACACTATAATGTTCAAAGAGTGGATCATTTAGTACAAGCATTTTTTTTAAACATGTGTTTGAATGTCACATAACACAAACATAATCATAGACTAAGGGATTATTCGGTGTTAAGTTACATGTATGAGTAAAAATTGCCGTCAACATAGTTTATTATCTTTTCTTTCTTTTCTGTGGATGCTTTTTTTTTAAGGCTGCTTAACAACCAATATATGGTTTAATGCAGGTCAACAAACAAACAAAAACCCACTTAATCTATTGCTTGAATGTAACTTTACTCGGTAAAAACAAAAATTCACAAAGAAGGTGAGTGTTTTCAGACTAAGAGTGAATAATTATGTATTAGGATGAGTTTTAACAGTATGTGTTTGAATCACAATGTAACATAACACACACATGATCAACAGCATTAGGAATGCTATTTCAGGACACAAAAAAGTTTGTTTCATCGGTCCAGCATTTAATTTTTTTTTTTAATTTTCTTCCTTCCCTGGACACTATCAACTGAGACAACATCCAGTGAAGTTTGCAGAACAGAGTGGTGTGGACTCAGCTGACAATACTGTGACCTGCATTTCGAGGGGTAAGAGTACAAGGACTTCAATACATTCAGGAAGAAATTGTGAGAATTGAGGCACTGGGGATTTATTTTTTTTGTTTGTTTCAGTACCGATGATACTAGTTTTTGTTTAAATGTACACGAATATATTAACATGCATGGTAATTTATGTTTAATTCAATTAAATTGATGATTTTCATGAGATTAGTTATGTGGAACTGGTACGCTTTGAATATCACCTCGGAATTTCTTGTTATTTTGTGTTGCAGATTCAAGCCCTCATTGGTGATGGTGCAGAAGTACATTTCCTGAAGAAACAGCGTGAAAGCAAACAGACTTCTATGTGTAGCCCTTTGTTCCCATGCACTAAGATTTCTGAAGCTGTACTGTTGTCATGTATTTGTTTAGCATGAGGTCAACCAGCCTAGATGCATTCCCTCCATAATAAAAAAAAACAATAAAAAATAATACGAGTGGGTGGAACGCTGTTTTGTTAATATTTCAAAACTGTCATTGATTTTCATGTATGCAGAGGCTCTTCTATTCCATCTGTCAGTGCCACATCTGTGGTTAGCAGCTTCATGTTTGTTTTTGAGTTCATGTTGTGCTGTTGTCTAGTTACAATCTGAAAGATAGGAAAGGCTGGTTGGTAGCAAAGTTTGGTTGGTAGGACATTTTTGGTTGTTGCCCAATGTTTTGTCTAACATTTGCTGTTTTGTTTGAGTATTTCTCTTTTGATTACTAAGGTGTAGCTGAAGTAATAACAAAAGTTGAATGGATATGTTTGCCTTTCCCTTATTCGGGATATTTTGTTTGTTGCCTAAAACTGGCTCTGAATCCACTTAAATTCAATTATTTCACTGTCTTAAGCACTCAATAGGTCATTCAATATTAAGAGAATGTTTTCTTCAATTACTAGTACGATTTAAGTGATTAAGAGGCTGTATAACAATTATTTCACCTTCAAATAGCACTAGTTGGTGTAAAGTTACTTGCATACGTCTTTTCTTGTTATTTATTCTTTCCCTTTATCACTTAGACTCACATTTTTGGATGTGAAATATGTTTATATCTATATATTTACTTGTAGAACATTTAATTCTGGATGGATTTCTTTTTCTGGTGAAAAATGGGTGAGAAAAAGGATAGGTCACAGTGTTATGTTACATGCATGTATTGCTAGGTTTTCTATTTTATACATTAAAACGAGTAAAACAATTGTTGGGATACTTTAACCTTAATTAATACTTTAACTGAAGTATTTCATACCTTGACAATGTAGGAGCCTTTAATACAGTACATTTACTTAGTCATTTTACCTTGAAATTAGGAACGCCTGATGTTGTAAATGCATGGTGCATTATAACATAATTCAGAAATTGGAAAAATGAACTTTTTCTTCTTACAATTAAATATAAAGATAAGGCTTAACATATTTGAAGACTTTTTGTTTGTTTATTTTACTTAAATATGTTACTTTTTTAACATTGTGAGTCAAATGTTCTGCTTTGTGTAAAGTTACGTACATGCAACAGTTACATGCAGTTTTCAATACTGTATCAGACTAGAACACTGTTGTTATGATTTAATCATTGAAAGTACACTTGTAGCAGGCTGTTAAAGTTAAATAAAGACCTGGAATTAAACTGGATTTGTTTTAAGTTGATGTTGATTGAAAGGGTCACGGTGTTACCGTTACATGCAAACCAAATACATTTTCTTCAAATACTACTCAGTAAATAGCCCATTTGAAATTTTTTTTGGTAGGAAGTATCAAGATAACTATATGCTCCAATTTAAGTAAAAAAGATTGTTTTATGACAAAATTATATTTGTCATGCTCATGTCACAGAGACTGGACACTATTCTGTACTCTTGACCATATAGATATGATATGTTTGGATTAAAAACACGCTCAGAAAGTTAAAACGAAGAGAGGTACAGGAAAGCGTGCTATGAAGCACAGCGCAATTACCGCTACCGCGCCAAACAGGCTCGTCACTTTCACTGCCTTTTGCACTAGCGGCGGACTACGTTCAGTTTCATTCTGTGAGTTCCACAGCTCGACTAAATGTAGTATTTTTGCCTTACGCGACTTGTTTTTTTTTTATTTACTTCTTACTGAAGTTCGCATCGTTCATTATCCCCTAACTTTGACCAATATTTTGACATTGTCACGGAATTATGGCGTAAGTCATTTTAGACAGCTTTTCAGCAGGCCAAAAATAATTATTTTTATAATAAAACAGTGTTTATATTTGTACCTGCTATGAATAAAAAGATAAAAGAATGTTTAAACATTGTATTTTAGAGAATATTTTTCATTGAGAATGATTTAATTAGTCTATTAAGCACATAAACCAAAAACATTAACAAGAATCAAGTTAAGCCAAAATTCCAGGATAACGATGATTTTTAATATCCACGGAGACCTTGTGTCCCTTGGAGCTATTTTGAAAAAGTTTTCTTTTGGATAATGGACCTTAAAAGGTTCATTTGGAATAATCGCACTGCTGTAAATTACATACACCTACAATGATTGGCAAAACTGTACAGCTATTTGGGCGCTTAGGGACAGTTTTTTTGTCATTTATATCCTTTTTAGAAATTAGCTGGCCAATCCATGACAATCCTGACTTCAAAGCAAGAGACTGCACTGCAACATGTTGTATCAGGCAATCCATACAATCCAAGGAAGATTATGAGTTTTAAGGAAATAAATAACGCCGGGGTTCCTGAGGGGTGGTAGTCAAGGGTGTCTGGAGGCAACGCCACCAGAAGCTGAAGCACTTTGGCCTTGTAACAGGGGCTCACATCCACGTCGGACATCGGACATACACAAATATTTTTTCCATAATGTCCTATACATTTTTCATGTAAGAGGACACAATGTCCTGTTGTTTTTGTCACAAAGTGGTCATTGTCCGATTATGCTTTAACTTGATCCGGACATTGACAGTACTTTTCAATTTACAGTAGTTTTGCTATTTTAATTTTTTATCGATGTTTCGCGAAGCGATCTGTCTCTCCAAACAGACGAAACTTGGGGAGACTTATGTGCTTTTTATGGAGAAGAGCTTCCAAGGGTCACAACTCTGAACGCTCCAAGTTGGTTGACAGTTGCCTCCCTTCGCGCTGATCGAGCCCCTGCTTGTAAACTATATGAATTTAACCCCCTCCGGTGAGAGATAAATTGTGCATTAATGTAAAGAAAAAGACTATGTTGTCCCTCTGCCCTGGATAAAACATTTTTTTAATTAATTTTTTGCTTTCGTGGAAATCTGCATGATTTGGATTGCCTGTGTATACAGGCTTTAAACTTAATCATTTGTCAACTTACTTGAGAAATCCTCTCGTGGTTGGGCCTGAATTTAAGAAAAAACAGGCTGGCCAAGTTGACCTCTTTTCCACCTTGACGCTGCCGGTTCCAGGACACGCCCACCACATCGTCACCCTCCTCCAAGCTGTATCGCCATGGAAACGTGACGTCCTGCCCCGTGCAGCGTGTGAACTGTTCCCCATCCTCTACCTTCTGTGTCCACTGAAGGCTCTCGCATCCTGAAAGGTGTGTTGATATTTATAGAGTTATACATCATGAAAGGTGTCTTGATATAAAGTTATATCCCATGACCTCCCTTCTTTGTCTCTGTAAATGCATTTTGCGAGTATTTCTAGCTCTTCTGCGGTGCAGTAGGCCGTATAGACGATGAAGGTATTTGAACTTTGAAAGCGCTTTGAACTTCGGATAAGGCGCTATATAAATAAAGAGAATACTAAAAATAACAAGAAGGGCAAAGCCCATACGACTCACATGCTTTACACATTTTTCCTACCAAAATACATGTGACCTTGACCCAAGGTCAAGGTCATCCAAGGTCATGCAACACAAAGCTGTTAATTCAAGACATAGGAAGTACAATGGTGCTTTTTGGCTCTTTCTACCATGAGATATGGTCACTTTTAGTGGTTCACTACCTTATTTTGGTCACATTTCATAAGGGTCAAAGTGACCTTGACCTTGATCATATGTGACCAAATGTGTCTCATGATGAAAGCATAACATGTGCCCCACATAATTTTTAAGTTTGAAACAGTTATCTTCCATAGTTCAGGGTCAAGGTCACTTCAAAATATGTATACAATCCAACTTTGAAGAGCTCCTGTGACCTTGACCTTGAAGCAAGGTAAACCAAACTGGTATCAAAAGATGGGGCTTACTTTGCCCTATATATCATATATAGGTGAGGTATTGAATCTCAAAAACTTCAGAGAAAATGGGAAAAATGTGAAAAATAGCTGTTTTTTAGGCAACATTTATGGCCCCTGCGACCTTGACCTTGAAGCAAGGTCAAGATGCTATGTATGTTTTTTGGGGCCTTGTCATCATACACCATCTTGCCAAATTTGGTACTGATAGACTGAATAGTCTCCAAGAAATATCCAACGTTAAAGTTTTCCGGACGGACGGACGGACGTCCGGACGGACGGACGACTCGGGTGAGTACATAGACTCACTTTTGCTTCGCATGTGAGTCAATAAAAAGGTGTCCAAGATCTCAGGAGATGCGTGTGTATATAACCACTAGGTATTCAGTCAAATCCGTGTAAGAGGCTCTCAACTGACGGGGACAACCAAGCCACCATTATGCACCGACTTGACATAGATCAACTCAGATGTGCCTTTAGAATAAGGTATGTGCAGAGGTGCCTCATCTGAACAGACAACTAAAGCTTGATGTTTCCGTCACACTTTGTCTTTTAGATCTTCATGGGATATACAGGTTACAACACTAGTGATTTTTTATATGGCTTGTATTTCAGTCAAGACCCAGCGGGAATATCAAAGGGACTCACTCGTTGATATAAAGTTATATTACATCCTGAAAGGTGTGTTGATTTCGAGTTATATTACATCCTGAAAGGTATGTTGATATAGAGTTATACTACATCCTGAAAATAATGAATGTTGATATTGAGTTATACACCCTGAAATATGTGTTGAAACCAAGGACTACTAAAGGGAAGGACTGGCACAGTCTATGTTCAGCCTTTGCTAGCAAAGGCCATTGCCTCTCTCACTCTGTTTGTCTATCTTTGCTATTTTTCTCTCTAAAACTAGCATTTAAGGTGTCCTAAAGGTTATGATCAAGTGTTTGCATTATCTTAGTTTGATTTTGTGTAAAGTTTAAATAGGAATGTTGTGCCAACATTGGGTGTAGAGGTTCTCTCCAGTAGCACACATTCATACTATAGTATCAGCAATTTGAACACCTGTGTCTTTCCTTTGCAATAAGTGTTCTGTACAATGTTTTAGACATGATTTGGGAAAACAACCTGACACAACCACCATTAGACACCCATTTCAAAACTGTGTACAGTGAAACCTGTTAAAAAGTCATCCGCAGAGACCAAAGTACATTAAGTGAAGTTGACCTGTCATCACAGGTGCATGCCACATCAAGTATTTTGTCACCCCTTTTCTACTCCATTTTTATTAAGAAAAGAAAAATACCTAATGTTTGTGTTCTACCGCCTTGTTCTGTTGAGTGTTTTTGTTAAATTGCCTGTCTCTCTAAGAAAGTAAATTAATTTAAGTACTGAATTTTTTTTCTTTATTTAAATGTTATGATTTATATGATATTGGTTCATCTATCATGTTAATGAAAATATGAGAATTTGATTAAGAAAAGAAAAATACCTATGAAGAAGGAGAAAGAGTAAACAATAGCAGACTGAATGCAACTGAGGTAGACAAACAAAATTAACAAAATTATAAATTAAACAAAATCAGCAAAAAAATCCCCACGATTGCAACTTGTTATTACTCGTTCCCTTTAGTAGTCCTTGGTTGATACATATATGAGAGATACCACTAATATCTAATGAAATGACATATGAACTTCATAGAAAACAAACTTATATATTACAGTTGAACCTATCCAAACTGACCACCCACGACCGACCGGAAGTCAGGTCGTAACAGAGAGGGGTTAGCTATGGAAAGGTCAATTATATTGAACAAGAGTTCTTCAGGATTGTTTGGGGTGGCCGTTGTGGACAGGTGCCTGTTATCGAGAGGTAGTCGCCGGGGCAAGTCCGACTGTACTGCCAGCAAATGAGCTACTTCATTTCATTTTTAAAGTGAATTCAAGTGAAAATGTCAGGCAAACGGTAAGACATGAATACTAATAAACCGCTGTACGATACAATGAATCATCTACTTTGAAATCCAAGATAGACGGGCGCATGGCTTGGTGGTAAGACGACGTCCTCCAAAGCGGAAGGTCATGGGTTCGAATCCCGGCCGCGCCTGGTGGGTTAAGGTGGAGATTTTTTGGATCTCCCAGGTCAACTTATGTGCAGACCTGCTAGTGACTTAACCCCCTTTGTGTGTACACGCAAGCACAAGACCAAGTGCGCACGGAAAAGATCCTGTAATCCATATGTCAGAGTTCGGTGGGTTATAGAAACACAAAAATACCCAGCATGCTTCCTCCGAAAGCGGCGTATGGCTGCCTAAAATAAATGGCGGGGTAAAAACGGCCATACACGTACAAATCGTGGGAGTTTCAGCCCACGAACGCAGAAGAAGAAGAAATCCCAGATAACAACTAGTGGCTTACGTACACCAAGCAAAAACCCCTCCAGGCTGACATGTATCTGATACCCATCGCAAATCAGCACAACTCCTGGATTATCTCACCATCAACTAGACTACCACACTGCAAGTGACATTCCTTTAAACTGTACAGTGGAACCCCCCTTTTAAGACCCCCCAATATAACACTTCCTCCTTTTTAAGACCCCCCCAATATAACACTTCCTCCTTTTTAAGACCCCCCCCCCCAATATAACACTTCCTCCTTTTTAAGACACTCCGCCTCCGTCCCAGATGTTCTGCTTAAAGTTAAAATCTATGTGTGTGTGCGTGTGTGTGTACGTGCGTGTGTGGGTGTGTGTGACCATGTTTGAATTTATTCGGATTTAGTTCTCTTTCCTTGTTTGTATTATGATTATGTAAGTGTAAAGCGCTCTGGGCTTGTCACCACGAGGTTTACGCGCTATATAAGTAATCGTTATTATCATTATTATTATGTAAATTTACCTCCAGTTTAAGACTCCCCCCCCCCCTTTTAAGACCCCCCAATTTAACACTTCCTCCTTTTTAAGACCCTCCGCCTCCGTCCCAGATGTTCTTCTTAAAGTCTATGTAAGTTTACCTCTATCTTAAGACTCCCTCCCTTTTAAGACTCGATTTTGTTATATTTGTGGAGGTGACTTAAAATGGGTGTTCCATTGTACCTGGTATGAACTACCATTCGCCTAGAAATTGTTTCCCTGTATTATACCCCCCTCTCCACCCCCCTCTCCATGACCTCTCTTTCTACATTGTCCTTCTCTCCCCCTTGCTAAAGGCCAATTCTCTTACCGCTATTAATATCAACAATTTGTAGTCATATTTGACAATTTGTATTCCCCCTCTCTCTGTTTATTTGTTAGCAGTATCCTTGTCATAAGTGTTTCCTTTGTTTTATCATATGTATGATCCAGTGTACTTTGGTTGTGTCTAAAGGTTGCATGCCTCATATTTTGAGCTTTCATTGAGGGAATCTACATGTTTTCAGAGTTCACCATTGGTTTGTTACAATTTCGCATCAATACTTTCAGTCTTAATTTTAACATTTAATTGGCACATGTATGTATGCAAGTACGCCACCATGTACATGCTCATACAGGAAGCAATTAATCTACACGACTCTCATAAAATATTATTTACGATAACTACTAATTTTGTTGTTTTAACATTTAATTGGCACATGTATGCAAGTACGCCACCATGTACATGCTCATACAGGAAGCAATTCATCTACACGACTCTCATAAAATATTATTTACGATAACTACTAATTTTGTTGTTTTAACATTTAATTGGCACATGTATGCAAGTACGCCACCATGTACATCAGCTCATACAGGAAACAGTTAATCTACTCGACTCTCATAAAATATTATTTACGATAACTATTAATTTTGTTGTGCAATTTTTTTTTTTTTTTTCCCCCAATTTTGTTAGTTGATATAATTTCAAAACGGCGAACAAAAACAAAACAGAAAGCAAACATCAAACACATTTTTTTTTTTAAAACATCGCCACACAATGCGTTCTTATGCACTGTTTACTTTCTCCCCTTCTTTTACTTCGTTCTCTCACAGACAGGAGTAAATTCGGAGTATTAAGCATGCCCACATTAAACAAAAAAATGACTACACACATCAGTACCTGTCCTTGCATAATACGCAAACCTAAATTAACTCTCTCTCGTTCTTTTTCTTAAAAAAAAAAATGTCAGAAAGAAAATATACATGAATTGAAAGAAGAGCAATGCACAGCTTTTCATACCAATTAGCAGCATGGAAAGTGACTCCTAATCCTACCATAAAAAGTCTACCCCCCCCCCCCCCCTTCAAAATCAACAACAAAAACCAAAGAGTGTAGGAAAAGAAGTTAAACGAAAGAAAAATAAGGTACAGCTATCCTTCACAATTTTAGCAGCATTGAAACTTACGTGCAGGAGTGAAAAACAAGTTTAAGTAAAGAAAGCTAAGATGACTCGCAAAGCTCAAGTGTAGAAAGTAAACACTAGGCTGCAGTCTTTCTCGCTTGAATTCTGACCCTTAACAAGCACTTGTCAAATTGGATACGCACTCTGCACATGAATAACTTCAATGGTGCAGTTATAGTGCTAAAATAATACAGAGGCACACCCCCTTTTATGTGCCATGTGAGTGAGCTGTAATGATCGTACAATAAAAAAAACGAAAAACTTAAAATACCCTGCTGATCACTTCACTGATTACTGAGTCAAGTCAACTCCAACATACCGGTGTTGGTAAAACTAAAAGCCGTAGTTACCATGGTTTTCAATCTGTCTGGGATATTCAGATCTATGCGGCAACATACAGGCTGAAACTCAGTGCAAAGACAGGGTGAAAGTTCATGCACACATAGTGACAACATTAATACACTCAGACACACACACAGTAATTTACCTAGTGTGCACACCCACACACACCCACATACCTAGTGCACACACACACACACATACAGTCATTACACAGAAACACACACAAACATTCTGTTAATATTTTGCTTAATGCAAACATTCACACACACACACACATGCACACTATGACACAAAAAAATGCATTAAATATTTTGCTTATCGGTTTAGTGATCACAGAGTGAAGTCAAGCCCTATACCGGCCACTACCAGCTGGTAAAACATAGACAAAGAGTTGAAAGATGTATTGTTAGGTCCAAAGCCTAAGGAATACATTCAGCCTTTAAGCCACAGGTTATTAAAAACTGATGTATGTGTTTACTGATGTCATAGACAGTGACACTGACATGTGTATATGTAGAGGTTACATGCCGAGTCTCAGTGATTATTAAAAATAATGGTCGACGTTGGCGGATCATGAAAAATGCGAGCTTCAGCGAGCTTTTTCATATGACCGCGAACTGAGACCATTATTTTTAATAATCTGCTGAGACGAGGTGTGTAACCTCTTTATTCCTCCTTTCTTCAGTTATTCAAAGAAAACAGGAGTTTTTGTGCGAAAGTTTGATCGAATCCGAATCACTCAACCAGTCAACCTGCGCAGGCGATCGATTAATGCGCGGTTGTATAGTTCCGTGCAAATCATTCCATTCTGTTAACACTTCTTGTCAGTTTCCCTGTTTTAGACTAAAATCAAGTACACAGATATGCTGTTATTCTGCTGTGGCGGTAAAGGCAGATATTGTGTGTTCTGTTTATGTTTTAGTATCGTGTAGGATAATGTTCTTTCGTCAAATGGGACTAGCAGACGAACTTTTGCACCCGTGTTCCAACGTTAATTACTGTATGAAGTTCAGTTTTCTGGGGAAAATAGTGTATGAAACCGCTTTATGTTGTTTAAATTGATGAGATGTGTGCATTTGGTTGCGTGTGATCTGTTTATAAAATGAAATATTGTTAAAAACTGACCGTCGGGTTGCAGTCAGTGTTGTCGAAGAAACTGCGTTAAAAGAAGGGGAACTACTCTTGTCGGCAAGAGTATGAGTTACTTGCCTTGGGAATTTGCTTGTGATGAACGGTGTGTGCACGGCAGATCTAGATTCAGAAAACAACCTAACTCATGGATTTTATATGGAGATTCATGTGTTCAGGCCTGTAGATGTTAATTTAAATGCGGTATGTTTGTATTGTTTGCTCCAGAGATGTATATTTCGTACGTATAGAGCGTTCGGAACTTTTCAGTCGCAAAAGTAGTACCAAAACAGAACAGCTTCTCAACCCATTGCACTATCGAGGATTCAGGCTGTTGCTGGCTCGTTATTTGTTTGGTTGCTGGGTCATTATCGAAAAATAACTAGCTCTACAAGTTTACAGAGGTAAAGAAGCAGAGGGGGGAATAAATATATATATATATATCACACACAACATGTTTTGACACATCTGTAACACACAGTGCTAATATCAAAAGTCAGATATATTACAATGTACTTCCTTTGAACAGCTATACATATGTAGTTAGAATTCTGCACAGAGCTGGCTATGTAAGGCTGTCATAACAAACACCACCAGTCAAATGATAATAAATTAATAATGTGTGTACACATTCAATGATTCATGTTTGACGAGACCTCTATCAGTCTATGAAAGACAAAATGTTTTTAAATAAGTATACTGAATGACTGATTATATGACTAACATGGCGTGGGCAATATATAATCTATATCCTTGTCTGTGTGTGTGTGTGTGTGTGTTTATGTAACATGTGTGTGTTTTATTGCTACAAGCTGTGTGTTAGTCATACCAATTGTAACGTGCTAATTTAATTTTAAGGTCACATCTTTTAACAAGGATTGGATGTTGCATTAATTATGAGAGAAGCCATGGTTAATCATGCAGGTGGTGACATTATTAAGGTAGAAAGAATGAGCTCAAGCGCTAATAAGAGGGGTCGGCATCGAGAGAGAGTCTGGGAAAGAGAGTGTGTCACTCTGTACTTGCATTCAGTGTTTGGCTTTGAATTTGTGAAAAGGTACACGTGTGTGTGTGCGCCAGAGTGAATAAGAGAGAGTCAGAATCGGAGAGAGAGAGAGATTGAGGGACATGCAGAGATCGAGATTCTGAGAGAGAATCACACACAGATTACAAGTGTCACTTTGTGTGTGCGTGAGTGTACACATTTGTGAAGGCATAGTACAGTGACAGTGAGTGTGTGCTGACACACACACACACACACACACACGTGCTTGCGCGTGATCAGAGACACACACACACACACACACACACACACACACACACACACACACACACACATGTATACACACAGACCGACACAGAGACAACGACTGAACCAGAAACCAACAGAAAGAGTCAGAGAGCGCTGCACACGTTCAGCTTTTACAATACATTCTCCTTCACCTTGTCGTGTCTGCCAGCCATTGACTTGAGTAGAACACAGAGATCCCACTACGGGGGAAAAGAAAAGCACCATCCCGTTCGTGAGTCTATCACACAAAGCTCTTGCCTCATACACTATTGATTTCCCGCACACGGCATTGGTCCCAACACCAACCAAAACACAGCAGTACTCAAAATTTATTCGGTGCCTTTGGCGTTGGATTTGACCGGCAGAATCAACATGCAATCCCTGACGGTTTCAAAATGAAGCTAGCACAAAAATGAACTCACCTTGTACAAGATGCGTCGCCAAGAAGATCACAATAACCCACAGCCGGGTCATCGTGGTAAATTACACGGAGACAGGACGAAACTAAGTATGTCCGTGGACGCCAGAGCGCTTCTTCTTGCGTGTGTTTGCTTTCACCTAATCTGACTGAGAGAGTAACGCGGAAGAGTAACTTCCCTGAGTTAAACTTTACTCGCTTCTCTCCCCCCCCCCCCCCCCCCCCCCCGCTCGTCCCTATCCCCGCACCAATTCTGCCATCCTCTCTCCGCTACGCGTGTATTCACACACACACACATACACAAACACACACACAATCACACACATACATCCACCACAACACACACACACACATCTATATATATATACGGCTTGTGTCTGTCTGTGTGTCTGTGCGCGATGCACGGCCAAAGTTCTCGATGGATCTGCTTCAAATTTGGTGGGCTTATTCAGAGAGACCCCGGACACAACCTCATCGATGAGATATTTCAACACGTGCTCTCAGCGCGCAGCGCTGAACCGATTTTGGTTTTTCTGTTCATTTCACCATTCCCAGTAACTCTTCCTTATCTTCTCCAGTGTTTTGCGTTTATCTCCCTTCCTTCGTGTGGCGTCAATCCATATTCCCGTTACTACGTTACTATTTTTAGAAGGTCACTGCACGTTACTATTTTTAGAAGGTCTCCAGTGTTTTGCGCGTTTATCTTCTTTCCTTTGTGCGCCGGCAAAGCCGGCGAGGCGCAGCCTGGTATTCGGCTCTACTTCTTCCCGGCGAAGCCGGTACCCGGCGAAGCGGGTAATCATCTAGTAATAGATATATGTAATATCTCCGCAGCTGTACCAAACACCACAGTATAAACCCAAACACACACACACAAGGATATGTAATGTTTTTGGGGGGACAAAACAAGGGGCCATTTATTCATGTAAGTGATTCATGTCAGCAAGAAACGATATGACTCATCTACATAAATTGTTTCACAAGGGAACATCATTTTCCCATCAACATAATATCAAAACATAGTATTATTGAGAACATTGACAAATACAATTAATTACATGATAAAACAACGAAGGGGCCCCTGAAAAATAAAAAGATAACTGAGTGAAACAGGATAGGACACATCCTGCTATTGACCACACATGTCAAAGAGGCGTTGGGGATGGTGGTGGGATAATGTTTCACTTTGCTGGGTCCTGCTGCGCGCTTGCTGTTTGGGAAACGGACTGAACCATAGCGTACTCTACTAGTAGTAGAGATCGCCATGGACTGAACCCATACGGTTCCTTCCAACCTATATCTCTGCCTCTCACCCTCCACTACAGCCCCCCCCCCCCCACCCCCACCCTTTTATTCGTTGCTCATTCTCCTATTACCTCAACACCGCCCTCCCCCCTTCCCCTCCCCTCCCCTTGTGCTAGACCACCCCACCACTCTGACCACACACCGACATCTGTTATCTCTCACAATTAACTTTCTCACTGTGGCACCACAGCTACGCCCCCCCCCCCCCCCTCCCCCTTTCTGCACACAGCAACATACACTGACTCTTAGTGTAAATTAACTTTCTTCTAGAAACTACGCTTTAAACTTTACTCGCTTCTCCCCCCCCCGCCCCCCCTCTCGTCCCTATCCCCGCACCAATTCTGCCATCCTCTTTCCGCCACGCGCGCACTGACACACACTGACACACACATACACTTGAACACACACACAATCACACACATACAGTCCACCACAACACACACATATATATAGATATATGTATATCTCCGCAGCTGTACCAAACACCACAGAATAAACCCAAACACACACACACAAGGATGTAATGTTTTTGGGCGGAACAAAACAAGGGGCCATTTATTCATGTAAGTGATTCATGTCAGCAAGAAACGATATGACTCATCTACATAAATTGTTTCACAAGGGAACATCATTTTCCCCCAAAAAAGGAATGGCCTTTCTTTTATTCCACCCAAAACAACACTAATTAAGGAGGGTCTTAGCAAGGAAGATTGTTGGCAAAAACTGTACGGTAACCGTCGAGCACAGTCTGTGGAATTTGATCCAGATAGTTCAGATTTGCCGTGCTCTTCCAGTCACCCCATAACTTGATGACTTCACCAGGAATTCCCACAGACAAAGCGAACGTCGCAGCACCACGCCGGAAACTATGGCTGGAGTATCCAGGCCCTGCCAAGGCTTTCACCCTGGCGTTGAAAGTTTGGGAGTCGGGCTGAGCTTGTTTGTCGAACCGGAACGCATTCACTACCGCAGTCACAGGGTCAAGAGGGTGTGGTGCTAATTTCAGTAAAGTGATGCTGAGAATTTTCTCACGGAATTGGATAGTCTTTGACCAGCGCACTTGTACCGATAGCTGGCCTGCGGTTCCGACAGGAAAGTTCCCACGGCACAGTTGTTTGTTTTTGTCGTATTGTTTGTCGTGCAGCACATTTGCCTTTCTGAGCAGTCCAAAGAACAGGAGTAGACAAGCTGCCCAGAATATGCAGTCTGTTCTGCAGGTCAAATTCAGCTTGCGTTTGATTTCAAGCAGTATATCTGGGGTGATTGGCGTTTTTCTATTTGCATCTGTCAATGCCTTTGGGAGTGCTTCTCACAACCCACGAATCTTTGTATGGATGTTCCAGCCCACTCTCAAGATGTAGCAAGCGAACAATGTTGATATATTGTCTAACTGAAGTAGGCTTAAGAGTTCTAGCAAGATAGGTAGCGAACAATGCGACAGTATTTTCACACACAGGTACCGGCATGATACCCACTTTTTCACAGAAAGCCAGATGTGAACGTAAATGAGTAGCATGTGTCTTTTGTGTGCTGGTGGCAAATGTTTGACCTCTAAAAGCTGCCTGCTCGGCCTCAAGTTCTTTCCGGAAAGTGTTAGCAGCACCTGGAAACCAGAAAATGCAAGGCCCTTTTTGACATGTGTTGACTTAACAACATTGACACACTGGGAGCTCGAACATGAGACCAATAAGACAACAACAGCATTAACAAATCTAACTTTCCATTCTCATGCAATCTTGAGAGAGTAGCAGCCATCTTGTTAAGGTCCCCTACAATTGAAACAGCAACAACATGACATTTATTCTTTACACAAGTCCAAAACATTCTACGAAGCAGGTTATTGATGTAAGCATTCTTTGTGTAGTCTTTGTTAACAATGCCTTTCGTAGCTGTGCTGTCTGTGTGAACAGTTACTGCACTTCCACGAAATGTGTGTGCCCACACTTCCACAGCCTGCACAACTGCTATCACTTCTTTGTAATTAATATGCAGTCCCGCTGCGGCTGGGACATCACACTGAAACACTGTATAATGCCAATTACCACCACACAAAGCTCCTGCACTGCACGCATCAACCCACACATGGACGGTGGGCATATCAGTATAATACAAAGTGCCATTAAAGACACGCAAAAACGTGAGCCACCACGTTTATGGAACTCTGCCGAGAGCCGCGCCTTGTGTTTTCCTTGCCGTAAGGGAAGCATCACATCCAGAATACGGCGCAAAAAGAACTTTCCTCCTCTGACCGCTTTGGCTGCAAGCTGCTGCAACTGCTTCAACGTTGCCCGTTTTCGCGCAGAAAACTGCTGCAACTGGTATTCAAGCTTGACCAGTTTATCCTGTCCGAGGGACAGGGTGCATTCTTGGGTGTCGATCTCTAGCCCCAAGAAGGTAATCCGTTGTGTAGGCACCACCACTTTATCATAGCTTACAAAGAACCCCAGCTGGCGTACTAAACGAATTAGCTCATACAGAGCTGCATTGCATTCTTCGAATGACTGACCTACCACTAAAAAGTCATCAATGTATGCTACTACCTGTTTAAAACCACGTTTGGACATCGAAAGACGGATGGCTTGCGAAATACGATGGAAAATGGCAGGTCCCTGTCTCGCCCCGAAGGGAAGTCGGGTATGGAACAAATAAGTTGGACGGTCATGCCCCTTGAACTGCCATTTTAGGCCAGTGGTTGAGTATTCCGAAGGATGTATGGCCACAGATCTGTAAGCTGACAACAGGTCTAGTTTCGCGCAATACATTCCTGGTTTTGCTAAACGACAAGCATCGTCGAACGTTTGAAATCTAACCCTATCAGCTGTGGAATAATCATTCATAGCAACCCCCTGTGGACGACTACCGTCATGGATAAGCCGAACTTTTTCCATTTGTTTTTGGAATAGCGCCTATTGCACTGATTACGGTTGGTTTTTCGCTTGCAACGAAATAGTGCCCTTTGTCTATCTGGTCTACGAGGTCAGCTTCTATCAAGTCACTATGCTCTAAAGCCGAGCGATGATTTCTTTGTTCTGCATCAATAGGTTTGCTATCAGGATCAGAAAGTTTAAACCCATGTTTTATTCCATCTAATATGAATTCTTTATCCCAGTCATGTTTTACCTCAGCTTTCCACTGTTCAGCTTTGCTACTGATAGAATTCACCTGCCCTAGAAATGTACCAGCGAAGGGGTCTTTTGATTCAGATAGTTGGATGGGGCCTACCTGTGTGGTCTGCCTGTCCTATTGTTGTTTGGGCGCTGCTGGTGCCTGAGTTCCCTGCGATGGTGGGGCGGATCCCCCCTGGTGATGGTCCTTGCTGGGGTGATTCTGTCCGCAGGAAGCGCAGGAGTGCTCAAAATTGCACCGGCTACCAAACGTACAGTAACCTCTGTTCCACTGCAGGCAGATCTCCTTTCCCGACGCCGCAACGGGTCGACGCTTTGTTGTAGCGTTGCCCTGGCGCTGTTGCTGCGTCCCGTGCGTTGCCTTCTCACGAAGTAATACCGTAGACAGGTGAGGTGTGTCCGAACCCCATCTGAAGCCGGATGCTGCCTGTAGAGCTCGGTATTCCTGATCGTACAGAAGAACAGACGCCCAGGAATAGCGACAGGCCAGTTCGCCCACCTTCACGGTGTAGGCAATCTAGTCCAGGGTATCCTGCTGCTGTAGGTCCCCACGCTGGAGAAGATCCGCCATAATGCGTCCATTGGCTGCCATCCACATGGCTGGACTAACGCTGTCCAGCTTTGGCTTTTGCGATGGCAGTTTCAGGGACAATCCACCCCCAAGCTGAATTTCGGACTCCTTCTTCTTCTTCTTCTGCGTTCGATGTTGGTGGCCGTGCTAGATCCTCAGACCAGTGGCTGCCAGGAAGTCCGCAGTCTTGCGCAGTTCGTCGGCAGGACCCCAGAGTTTGGCTCCAACACTGGTCTCTTCTTGCCAGAACTTCTGGCGTATTGTCTCTAGATGGGGGCAGTTCTGGAGAATGTGCTCCGGAGTTTGCTCTTCCGAGACTCCAACTCCGATCCCGCGCACGACACGTAGGGGAAAGGAGGGCAAGTTGACCCCCTCGGGTATGTCGTCCCCCCTCGATTTTGAGAACATGACACTGCAGGGGTGATTATCATCGATTTCATAAGCCAGAGTTGCCCAACCTGAATCAGTTGAAGAAAAAAAAATGTCGAAAAAAACGGGCCCAGCAAAGCGGTAAGTCTTTGTCAATTTTGATGGTTGTTGCAGTTCCACTTTTTACCTTGTGTTTTAGATATACAATATCTAAGAACACACCAAAGTTCTATTCAATCCTTTACAACAGTCATGCTTCAAATCAATCTCGTAAAACACTGATGATTTAGATTGATGAATAATTTATTGGTTGGTAATATTTCCGGATTCTTTAACAAACTATTTCTATTTTAGATCTAACGAATTCGCGTTCATAATTAATTGTTCTTGCATTGACAGCTAGTTTTATGTCGAACTGGACTTATCTCAAATGGGCTGGTTAGTTACAAAGTCCGAATGTCCTGATGGAAGCCTGGATTCACATGATGACCGTAGCAGTGACGAACTTGATGAAGATCACTTGATGATGATGATAATTAGTAGACAAACTCCTTTTGCTCCTCGCTGGTGGATCACACTGGTGGCGTAGCTTGATTAGTTCACCCTTATCCCAGCGGATCCTAGACGCTCGAACCCCTGGATCAAAGGTAATACTTGTTATTAACAACGGTATCCTAGGATCAAGGTTAATTTTGACTTATTGCCCTATCTTCATGTCGGGCGGTTCGCAGACAAACCAAGCATGGTTACTGAATAAAATACTATATGCCGAACTAACTTGCAGCATGTACGTTTATGATTAACTTCATTAAACATTCTAAAACAAATATATATGCGACTAGATGTGAGTGTACAATTGCTGTTCCTTGATGGACGCTCGATATTACAACGACACCTTACCTCTTGATGCTCCTTTCCGGACACTACTCTACGAGTCTGTGCGGCTGCGGATTACATCTCAGGCCTTGGGATGGCAGGTGCCGGCGGCTTTTCATCGGTGGTTACAACAGGATTCTTGTTCCGACTTGCTTTACGGCTTGCTTTACGGCTCACGCAAATCTTCTTTCCATTTGTGGCACTATCCTGTGTCTTGTTTCCCACTTATAGCCTCTCAGAACCCGGCAAATAGAGCGACCGTAATGGTTCTAGTTCTGTTCCATTAGCGGTTCCGTTGCCTTCTCTCCAATAACTGTTTACATCCCACAATGCAACTCCATGAGTTACGTAAATTCACATATTAATGACGCAGTAATGACGTTGATCCAACATGTAGATTCTCATACTAGTGACGTCATTACTTCGTTTCTACACGTATGTCTCCAAGGTCTCGTAGACTCTTGCTCTAATGGCGCAACAAAATATTTCAGTCTCGGCTAAACAAGAGTTGTTTGGAGTTGAGTCGTAACATAACCCCGGGGGGTGGACAAGCGAAATCTTATTTCGTTTCCGTTTATACGACTCAATATACAATACAATACAATACAATATACAATTGTTTTCACTTTTTGGAGTAGATCCGCATGAGCCTGTCGCGGCCAGTTTGGCCTCACTACTCCAACGGTGTGGACAAATTTTCCTTCTGGACTCTGAAACTCAGTTGATGCGACTCAAATAGTCGGCACCTAGGTTGTCCTTTCCTGGGATGTAGTTGATTGTGAAGGAGTATGGTTGCAATTGTAGCGACCATCGTAACAGACGAGGGTTTGTTGGGTTCCTCTGTAGACACTTCAAGGGTTGGTGGTCTGTCTCCAACACAAAGTGTCGGTCGTACAGGTATCGTTCAAACTTCTGTACTCCCCAGACTGTTGCTAGACATTCCTTTTCCACAGTCGCGTATCGGGACTCAGCCCCGAGTAGCTTCTTCGACTGGTACGCTACGGGGTGTAGCTTCTCTCCATGTAGTTGCATCAGTACCGCACCGATTCCTCGGTCTGATGCGTCAGTGCGGAGAACGAAGTCCTTGCCGAAATCAAGCATTTTTAGGACTGGTTTCTCACTGACCATTCGTTTGAGTCTTGCGAAGCTCTTCTTTGCCTCGTCACTCCATTTGAGTTTGTCTGGCAAGCTCTTCTTTGTCATGTCGGTGAGCGGCACGACAACAGTCGAGTAGTTTTCCAGGTATTCTCGTTAAAACCCCGTGAGACCCAAAAATGCGCGTAGCTGTTTCTTTGTAGCTCGTTCTTTGGCGTTCACGATCTTCACGATTTTGTAGTCTTCTGGCCACCTCTCTCCATGCCCGATTTCATGGCCAAGATACGGCAATTGGTCGAATCCGATGTAGCATTTCGACGGTTTTGCTGCAAGGATGGCTTCTTTGAGCCGCTGAAGGACTGCTTTCAGGGCTTCCATGTGTTGCTCCCACGTCTCAGTGGCTATCAAGATGTCATCCATAAAATGGTACACATCGTCTCGGTTGAGGGGACCTAGCAACTTCCTCATCATCCTGTTGAAGATGCCAGTGGCGGTCTTCAACCCGAAGGGCATGTTCACCCATCGAAACTGGCCTCGTGACGTCACAAACGCGGTTTTGTCTCTGTCTTCCTCGACAATGGGTATTCCCCAGTAGCCACGCGTGAGATCTAGCTTGGAGAAGTACTTGGCTTTTCCTAAGCTTTGGAATAAATGTTGAACGTCGGTGATGGGTTCCCCATCGAACACCGTGACATCATTCAACCCACGGAGGTCCGCGCAAAAGCGGTACTTCCCTTCTTCTTTCTTTTTGACGAGAACAATGGGTGAATTGTAAGCTGAGTTGGCGGGTTCGATGACTCCTAGCTTCAACATCTCTTCGACTTCATTCTCCACCATCTTCACATACGCATGTGGAATGGGGCGTGGTCTTATATAGACCGGTTTCTTGTCTGTGACCTCGATTCGACACGTAGTCAGATTCGTGGTGAGTGGTACGTCGGTCAGATTATCTAGTCTGTCCGCGCAGATCTGTCTCGCTTCAGTTCGCTGTGACTGAGTGAGTTTCTCTGAAAAGTGCACGTGGTCTAAACCTTCTGTGCGCTTTGTCTCAAATGTTGGGATAGTCCTCTGACTGTCCAACCTGAAGATGTCGTCGTTAGTGGTTTCGTCCTCCTCTACCACTACTGAGACGATCACTTCTTCCTCTTCTTCTTCTACTACTGCAACCGGAATTGTTCCATCGGTGACAAGTTGCTCACGTTCGACGTAAGACTTGAGGAGGTTGACATGGAATACTTTTTCCTTCCTCCTTACTTGGACTTTGTAGTCGAAATCATTCAACTTCTCTAACACTTCAAATGGACCTTGCCAAGTGAGTTCCAGTTTGTTTGTTTTCAATGGCTTGAGAATCAGGACTTTCTCTCCTGGTTTTTGCGACCTTGGTTTGGCTTTACGATCGTAATATTGAGCAGATCGCACTGAGGCTTTTTTCAGGTTCTCTCGAGCAAGCAAACAGGTCTCTTCGATCCTCTCACGAAGGTTCACTACATATTCCGCAGTGGTTTTGACCTCATCTGAGACGCTCTCATCTGTCCAAATCTGTCTCAAGAGTTGCATTGGTCCTCTGACAGTACGCCCGAACAACAGTTCGAATGGTGAGAAACCTAAACTCTCTTGAGGAGTCTCGCGGTAGGCGAACAGTAATGCAGAGATGAACGTATCCCATGCTTTGGGCTGTTCTATGCACATCTTTTTGAGCATGTTCTTTAACGTGCCATTCATTCTCTCGCACAAACCATTTCCAGCTGGATGAAATACCGCAGAGGTTTTCCTTTTGATGCGGAGGAGTTCAGTGACTTCCTGCATCAGAGTGCCTGTGAACTGGCTCCCGTTATCAGTCAATATTTCACTTGGGATACCGAGTCTAGTCCAAAAATCCCACAAAGCATCGGCTACTGTCTCGGCGTGGATGTCCTTCAACGCGACAGCTTCAGGGTAGCGGGTGGCAAAGTCAACCATGACGAGGATGTACCGTTTTTTGTTCTCGGACATAGGAAGAATAGGCCCGATGATATCGACTGCTACTCTTCTGAAAGCAGTCTCGAACACTGGCATCTTGCCCAATGAGACCTTCTTCGTAAGGTGTTTTGGCGCGGATCGCTGGCAAGCGTCACATGCCAAGCAGTAGCGGCGGATCTCAACACCACAGCATGGCCACCAAAATTCGCGTCTAATCCTTTCGGCGGTACGACGCTGACCTTGGTGTCCTGCCATTGGATGATCATGGCCGAATGCGAGCACCTTACTACAGAACGATTTGGGAAGAATAACCTTCAAAGACTCCTCTCCTTTCCGATTGAACGTCGACTGGTACAAGATACCATTCTTTTCCACGACCCTCATGTGGCCTCTCTCTTCTCCGGTAGCAGCTTGTTTCCTGATGCTGTCTAACGAAGGATCTGTCTTCTGAGCCTCGCGTAAGTCCTTTGGAGTAAACATATCCGATGTTGGCTCCCGGCTACTTGGCTTACTCGCAGATTTGTCTCTATCATTGTCCAATTTGGACTGTGCTCTGGTATCTACGGCCCCAGCGACTGTCTCAGCGCTGTCGTGATACCAGGCAGGTTCTCTGACAGGGAAAATCGGTGTTTTCCTCCTGTCGTTCTGAGTTCCATGGAACTCCCCTATGAGCACCGGCATTATGGGATCCGCCATGACCACGACTTCTGTCTCTCCGCAGAAGAAGGGCGAATCCACATGAATGATCGCGGTCTCGCAGTACCGGACTTTACTTTTGTCCGCTAACGTGGTCCTCTTTCTCTGACCAGTCATTTTGTCGGCCGGCACAAGATGTGCGGCCACCACAATCGAGCTACAGCCCGAGTCTCTCAGGGCGGTCACTCGTTTGCCGTTGACTTTGACGTCAACTAGATCCGAAAACTTTTTTGTGGTGCAGTCTCGACACAATTTATCTAACGGGGATTTTCTTCCCTGTGTTTCGCGTCGGACATCTTCAACCGTCACAGCTCCGGCGGTGTTGCCTTTTTTCCGTAAGGGACAATCGCTCGAACGGTGTAGACCTACGCGACAATAGAAGCATAGTCCTGCTTCTCGGAGTTTTTCGCGTTCCGCCGGTGTCAAAGAAGATCTTTTACCTTGTTGAGGTGATGGTTTATGATCCTTCTGAAAACGTTTCGTTCCGTCCTGAGGAGTTCGCGTTGGTGTCGGTCTCAATTTATTTTGGCTTCTGTTCAGCTCATAATCGGACGCGAGTTTTCCCATCTCCTTGGCATTGATCTGGTTCCGGTCTTTGACATGCACGGCGAGATCGGAATGCATTGACTGCAAGGACTGCTCTCGCAGGATCAAATCGGTTAATCCTTTGACAGTTTTCTCGCACGGATCAAGCTCGATCCACTTGGTTAGGTACCGATCGAGTCTAGTGATGTGTTCTTTGTAAGTTTCCGCGGGATTACGTCTAGTATTGCGGAATTTCATGCGATATTGCTCAGCGGTGAGCTGGAATCCTTCAAATAACGCGCTCTTCACCTTTTCATAGTCGTCAACATCCTCATCGTCCATTTTGGACACGATGGTACGGGCCTTACCTTTCAAGAAGTATATCAGCCGGGAGGCTTTCTTTGATTCGTCCAAATTCATATCTCTGGCATAGTGTTCAAACTGTTTGAGCCAGGATTCAACGTCATCCTTGTCATCAAGGTAAGGGATTTTGGGAATGAAACGGGGATCATGGTCATGTGAGGATTGGGAAGGATGAGCTGCGTTTTCATTCGTGTTCATCTGAACCTCGCTCTGAATGCGCAGCTCTTCTATCCTAAAGAGTCTGTCTCTCTCATTCTCTTTGAATTGGCGCTCATCTTTACGCTCTTGAGCTGCTCGCTCATGTTCACGCTCTTGAGCTTCTCGCTCATGTTCACGCTCTTGAGCTTCTCGCTCATGTTCACGCTCTTGAGCTTCTCGCTCATGTTCACGCTCTGGAGCTGCTCGTTCTTTATCCCTCTCCCCTTGGACGAATGACTGTAGTTCCTTTCCCTCCAAACCCAACTCTTTCCCCATGGTGATCAATTCCTTGATCGAACTGACGCTGGGACTCGATGGAACGGCCTGCTCGACATGTCCGTTCACAGGCTGAGCGGCGTGGCCATCATCACCTAGATCGGTGATATCAATCAGATTTGCTCCTTCTGTATATTCTGGGTCTATGCCCACAGTTGACGAGAATCTGGTGTAGTGCTGATGATGTCTGGTATCAGCCATTTTATGTAATCCCTCAAAATACAAAACTTTGGTACATCCACTCTTGGTGGTACTCTAATATGGAAGACTCTTACCCGCAGGTATTGTTCAACCTTTCAACACTGGTACAAACAATGTTACACGCGCACGTGATTTTTCCTACACCTGTCCTTCGTCTCTATCTTGAACCGAAACGACTAACTAGGACTTAGCGGTGTGTCGCTGAGTAAGTTGCCTTACAAAGCCTTATGTGATGACGACCTTCAGTCTGTCAAACACACCCACAGAAGTTTTCCCCACTATTAACTATCAACCCGCGGGTTATAGATAACTAATAATGTGATGACGACCTTCAGTCTGTCAAACACACCCACAGAAGTGTTCCCCACTATTAACTATCAACCCGCGGGTTATAGATAACTAATAATGTGATGACGACCTTCAGTCTGTCAAACACACCCACAGAAGTTTTCCCCACTATTAACTATCAACCCGCGGGTTATAGATAACTAATAATGTGATGACGACCTTCAGTCTGTCAAACACACCCACAGAAGTTTTCCCCACTATTAACTATCAACCCGCGGGTTATAGATAACTAATAATGTGAAGCACAACTTAAATAAGCAACACGTTTTAAATGTTACTCCGACTAGAGTTATAATTTAATCTGAACTTAAACTAAGGTCCTAGTACTATCGAGCGTCCATCCTGGTTGGAACTATAACACACTCACCGTTTTGATCAGAACTTGAGAGTATAATTCGAACCGACAGTTCGTTAGTAAACTGCCAATTTCCCGTGAAGTTGTCGAACATCAATTCTATGTCTTACCTTATGACTATGATACTATTCGACGAACTAGATGGAAATCCTTCCACGAATTAATTTAGCAAAAACGCTGTTCGTGAACAACAGCGATCGCGAAGATTCTTTGGGCAGAATGTACCCAAATCAAACACGGAGTTATTTAAAATTTCTTCTTACAGAAATAATTTAAATATTCTACTTACCACCGTCTGGTCTGTATATGAGTGAATCCGACATGAAGCAGGAAACGATTTTGAATTTTGAAGAAAGAAATGAAGAAAGATTTTCCAGAAAATATTCTAAATTCCGTCGCTTCACGGATAATTTGACAACTAATTTATGGGGTAAACCAGTTGTCAATGCAAGTTTTTCTTAGGTACGAATACGAGTTCAGTATAGATCTCCGGACAGAGCCCCCATTGTTGCAGTTCCACTTTTTACCTTGTGTTTTAGATATACAATATCTAAGAACACACCAAAGTTCTATTCAATACTTTACAACAGTCGTGCTTCAAATCAATCTCGTAAAACACTGATGATTTAGATTGATGAATAATTTATTGGTTGGTAATATTTCCGGATTCTTTAACAAACTATTTCTATTTTAGATCTAACGAATTCGCGCTCATAATTAATTGTTCTTGCATTGACAGCTAGTTTTATGTCGAACTGGACTTATCTCAAATGGGCTGGTTAGTTACAAAGTCCGAATGTCCTGATGGAAGCCTGGATTCACATGATGACCGTAGCAGTGACGAACTTGATGAAGATCACTTGATGATGATGATAATTAGTAGACGAACTCCTTTTGCTCCTCGCTGGTGGATCACACTGGTGGCGTAGCTTGATTAGTTCACCCTTATCCCAGCGGATCCTAGACGCTCGAACCCCTGGATCAAAGGTAATACTTGTTATTAACAACGGTATCCTAGGATCAAGGTTAATTTTGGTTTCTTGCCCTATCTTCATGTCGGGCGGTTCGCAGACAAACCAAGCATGGTTACTGAATAAAATACTAGATCTATATGCCGAACTAACTTGCAGCATGTACGTTTATGATTAACTTCATTAAACATTCTAAAACAAATATATATGCGAATAGATGTGAGTGTATAATAGCTGTTCCTTGATGGACGCTCGATATTACAACGACACCTTACCTCTTGATGCTCCTTTCCGGACACTACTATACGAGTCTGTGCGGCTGCGGATTACATCTCAGGCCTTGGGATGGCAGGTGCCGGCGGCTTTTCATCGGTGGTTACAACAGGATTCTTGTTCCGACTTGCTTTACGGCTTGCTTTACGGCTCACGCAAATCTTCTTTCCATTTGTGGCACTATCCTGTGTCTTGTTTCCCACTTATAGCCTCTCAGAACCCGGCAAATAGAGCGACCGTAATGGTTCTAGTTCTGTTCCATTAGCGGTTCCGTTGCCTTCTCTCCAATAACTGTTTACATCCCACAATGCAACTCCATGAGTTACGTAAATTCACATATTAATGACGCAGTAATGACGTTGATCCAACATGTAGATTCTCATACTAGTGACGTCATTACTTCGTTTCTACACGTATGTCTCCAAGGTCTCGTAGACTCTTGCTCTAATGGCGCAACAAAATATTTCAGTCTCGGCTAAACAAGAGTTGTTTGGAGTTGAGTCGTAACAATGGTTTCCACTCTAAAATTGTTGCACGAAAAAAAAAGTCAGTGCATGGGAGCCGCTGATTCGTAAAATGCACCAGATCTGCAAAAAAGCTTTGGCTTTCATAACAACTAGTCGAAAGTTATAGATCTCAGGCTATCCCCGGAACAATGGTAAATAGCAATCTGCCGTGTGCTGACAAAACCGAGTAAGTCCATTTTGTTCATCAAAAAGAAGAAATCAATGCGCATCTTTTGTGTTAATTTATACTTTTTAGAGTGCTTAGATAAGCAGATATGAAGAGGTAAGTCCACAACCAAAAACAACTTTTTAAGTGTGCATGAATGTTTTGGCAAAACCAAGCAAGTCCAAGGGGTTCCCAATTTTCGTAAAATGGTAGTTTCAAAATTCTTTCAGATGACTCATACAGAAAAGACGTCATTTTAAGTTTAGACTCACAAATGACGTCATTTAAAGTTTAGAACACACAAATGACGTCATTCCATAAGGCGAGACTTAATGACGTCACCTTATGACGTTTTATTTCAAACATTTTTCATCTCTATAATATTATGATTCTCCTGACGATCCTTGTCTCCCTCTCTCCCTCCCTCCCCCCCCCCCTTCCTCCCCGCCGGCTCCATCTCTCTTTCTATCCCTCCCTACCTCTCTCGCTATCTCTCTCACTCTTCCTCCCTCTCTAAATTTCCCTCCCTCCATCATTCTCTCTATTTCCCCCCTTCCCTTTCGCTCTCTCTTCCTCCCTCTCTTCCCTCCTCCCTCTCTTCCCTCCTCCCTCTCTCCCTATCGCCAACAATCGACTTTTCTCTACCTCCCTCCTTCCCTTTCTCTCCCTCCCCTCTGTGCCTCCATCACACTCTCTTTCTCTCCCTCCCCCCTCTCTCTCCCTCCTACTCTTTTCCTCCCTTCTTATCTCCCTCCCCCTCTCTCACTCCCTCCCTCCTCACTCTCTCTCTCTCCCTCCATCCCACTATCTCTTTACCTCCCTCCCTCCTCCTCCCTCCCTCCCTCTCTCCCTCCCTCCCTCCAAAAATATTGTTTTTGTTGTAAAACCTGGTGTGTTCTCTTTCGTGTAAGCGTTGTGTGGAATATGAACGATCCAACTGGCACGGTTTTTAAATAAAATATAAAAGAAAAAAATCCTGAAGCATGGACGACTTGCCCTCCATGGAGGGCAACTCGTCCATGGGGGGCGGGTAATTCGTCCAGGTGGAAAAGGTTGTTCATATTACCCAATAGCATCACCTCGACATATGAAATTGACTGAAGTAACTTTTCTGTGTCAGTTTTGTTAATCGGAAGTGAGAATGACGTCATAATGAGTCGGCCTACGTCAGAAGTCGATCGACGTCTTGGCTATGCAGGCAGGGTGAGTATTTGAAGGGATAGATGTTCAAACATCTATACTTATTAGTTGCTCTGGTTCAAAGCGAAGCAAATGGGAAAATATATTTACAAATTGGACTTGTAATTGATTTGTGCCAACTTCCAGCATTTTGGAAATTGGTCATTGCTGTCCGAAGTTCATCGAAAATATCGGAAAACATGGATTATACAAACGCTCAAGATTTGCAAGATTTAGTGCCAGACAGGACTCCGCTTGGTCGGGGAAAACGTTCACGCAAGCAGCATTGCAAAGAAGCAGCCAAGGCTCGCTGGCAAGCGAAAAATGCTGACGAGAACACGATCGGCGAAGTTCTGGAACATACCATTTTTGCAAGTGGAGATGCTGATATCTCGAACGATCTGCTTGCTGATGACAACAATGGAATTGTACCTTTACCAGCTGAACAACCGTGTACTGCCAGACGAAAACTGGATGTTATGAAAGACTACGTTGCTGCAGCTGACGAAACGGACAGTGACAAAGAGCGGTGCTTCATTGAGTTGAACAATTTGAAGTCTCTGTTTTCGGCGGTCGCTTGTGGCGAGTGTGGTGGGACCCTGTCGGTGTGCTTTGGTGACAAGATGGGATATTCAAGAGAAATAAGACTGGCTTGTGAGGTATGTAAACTCATTTTATAATTACTATTTTTTTGTATTGTGTTATTTTGCCTTGTTAGTTATTACCAGCTCTCCCAAACTGAGTCTCTCTCTCTTGGAATTTTTGTGATTGAGTTTCAGTTGTCACTGTCAGTGTGGGGGAAAAACTACATAATCTGAAAGCTGTAAGCACTTGAACACGCTTATTTCCCTGAGTCACGCACCAGTCATTCATGTGGAAATGTTTCTATGATACACACAGCAACAGCTGAAAATGAAATTGATGCTGATGACAACTGTCATGCTCGTGCTGATGATGACATCAACCTTGGACTTGAACCTGAACACAATTTTTGTTTTTCGCAAAGAGCACATGCTATTGAAGCAACTGTAAATGTTTCATCAAGACTGCCTGTCCATGATTTCATCAATGTTGAACACTCTTTTTCACAGAAAGACAGACGAAAGCGACGCCGTGTTTCCAAAACTAAAACTACAAATGTTTCTCTTGACAGTGCCAACTCGCATGTCCATGATTTCATCAATGTTGAACACTCGTATTTTTCACAGAAATGGATGGCGCAGACTAACATGAACATGTGCTAGAAAAATAATGTAAAATGTTTAAATGTAATCTAATGTCAGTTGTGGGCAAACACTTAACCAAAGTTAAAACGTGACCTCAAAAATGGGGTAATATGCAAAAACTTAAAAAATATATATCAATATGTGATGTCATGTTAAAGCTGTCTGCAAGCAGATTTCTACACCTTCTCGTGTCATGGCCTATCCGATTCCTTATATCTCAAAGTGTCTTCCACTTAATTTTCAGCCCCCTAGAGCAAGTCATTTGGCTGCAATCAAAGGAAACAACAAAAGCAACGAAAAAGTTTTTATTTTACTGCGTTTTAGTGAAACATGCAGCCAATAAACACATATTCACTTGCAAAATTATACAACAAACTGTATCAATACATGTTTGTCACATTGCATTCCAAAAAAATTATCTACGATACCAAACCTAGAAAATAAACTGTACTTACATGTATGCGCGTCTATCTAACCGCACCTGGGATAACTGCAGTGAGTCGTCAAAAATAGTGTTTTTTCTGTGCGTTTTTTGCATATAATGCAATAACAGCACACACACATGTATGAGCGTCTATCTAACCGCACGTGGGACAAGGAACTTAGTCGATAAATATCGACAGGGGGCCGACAAATGGTTTAAATGGGAAATGTGTGTATATGGGTGTGGGTTTGAAACAAACAAACAAACCAACCCATGTGAACCCCGGGCCGCAGGCCTTCGATGTAGTGATTGAAAAAAAAGGATGTTCTCAAATGGTTCAATTCTCATTTGGTCTGATTCTCAAATGGTACCGGTATACTCCCCCCCTGGCCGCAGGCCTAGGAGTAAAATTTTATAGACACTGACCTTCTTCCCAGGGGTCATTGACCCAGTTTTAGCTATGAGAGGTGGTTCGCCCAGAGGCTGTAGAGTATACTGGGGCGGTCTCTTTGATGTCTTGAGAGGAAACTTGGCCAGGGTAGTACATGCACCAGAACTGGTGGACACCAAGGACAAACATGAAATCGAAGCAGTTTGCTTTCAGAGGGAACGGTCGTCAGCAACTCAAACTTCTCTGTTTTCTTTTTTTTTAAATCTGACTTTCTTTGTGGCCCCCTGACTCCGCCCCCCTCCCTCTGTAAGGACCCCCCTCCACAAGGACCGATTTTTGTCAACATTTTAAAGGTCGCTAGAGAGGGGTTCCACTGTATGACCTAACCGCTACTGGCAGACGGCCTCAATCTTCACGCGCAAAGACGAGATTAATAGGTGCTCGGTTTTGGTATTTTGAATTACATTACATTAAACCTTTGTTGGGTTTCATGGTCATGGCAACAGCCATAATAATATTACATGATGTATAATATCATATTTCAGCATATGTGAATTACATGTCATCATACTAAACTGTCATACATTTTTATTCCTACATTATTCTGATTGATCACAACCAAACCTACTATCATTGGACACATCCAAATGCAAGCGCCTGTTCTTGACAATTTAGATCAGTGCAATTTCCTGGGTCGGGCTTTGCCACAGACACTCACGGTTTGGCCTGTAGGTAAAATGTACAATGTATTTTCTGATTTGTGCACAAAAGCTTTTTTTCTTTTTTCTTTTTTTTAACATAACAATGTTTAATGTCACTGTATGTTTAAAAGACCATGGTCATATTTGTAAAAAAAATGTTAAATTAGAAAATAAATAACATTTTGGTTCATGATTTTTCCTACACCTGTGCTAAAAATAAGAAATAAAAATGTCGGGTATATAAGTCACTCAAATACAGCTAGGTATGAATGGCTCGGTTTGAGTTTGTTGCAGTTGACCCTGCACAAAGCGACATATCATGTTTTTGTTGAACAATTTTGACGTCACCCCTCCCATAGGGTGACGTATTTCACAACTTCCTGTGTTACACAAACTCTGTGATGACCAATTTTGACGTCACCCCTCCCATAGGGTGACGGATTTCACAACTTTCTACAGATGAACAATTTTGACGTCACCCCTCCCATAGGGTGACGGATGTCACAACTTCCTGTGTACACAAACTGATGACGTATTTCACAACAAAATGGCGCTGCCCATGGTCAACCTCGAAACTATCCGTATAGAATGGGGGCGTCCTCGCCCCCATAATAACTCTGCAGCAGAGCGTATATTGCACGCTCTGCTCCCCGCTGGTGTCAGGCCTGGCCAGCGGTCCGTTTACTCTGTCCCCGCGCAGGGAACTCACAGCCGCTGTGAGGAGAAGACGGTCCCCTTTCTTCAGCTTTAGTTCTTTTATGTCCTCTTCATAAAGAAGCACAAGCGCCCTTTTTGACTGCAGATTTTTCGTCTGCAGCACATTTAAAACGTCCTCAGAAAGTTCGCCCTCTTCCGCCCATTCACTAAACGAAAACGCCATAATGTTTCACTTTGCTGGGTCCTGCTGCGCGCTTGCTGTTGGGAAACGGACTGAACCATAGCGTACTCTACTAGTAGTAGAGATCGCCATGGCCTGAACCCATACGGTTCCTTCCAACCTATATCTCTGCCTCTCACCCTCCACTACAGCCCCCCCCCCCCCCCCCCCCCCACCCCCACCCTTTTATTCGTTGCTCATTCTCCTATTACCTCAACACCGCCCTCCCCCTTTCCTCTCCCCCCCCCCCCCTTGTGCTAGACCACCCCACCACTCTGACCACACACCGACATCTGTTATCTCTCACAATTAACTTTCTCACGGTGGCACCACAGCTACGCACCCCTCACCCCCCCCCCCTTCCTGCACACAGCAACATACACTCTTAGTTAATTTAAATTAACTTTCTTCTAGAAACTACACGGTAAATAGATTATTTTGGGTGACCTCCCTTGCATCGTCTGCTGTCGTAGATGAGTCTTTTTCTGGTTGAACTGAACAAAAGCGACAGGTTTGTCCCCCAAAAAAGTAACATTAATGCAGCTCAAAATCATTCAAAATTATTTCAGTTTTTTTATTCGTTTAATCTTTTTCCTTATTTTTTATTGTTGTTGTTTGGGTTGTTGGTGGTGTTGTTTTTGGTGGTGACTTTGTTGTTGTCACGGTTATTTTTAGTGTTATTGTTGTTTACAACTACGTTGTAGATGTTCATTTGCTCAGTTGTTCCGGATCGTCTACTTTTAGCCAGACTCCTTATATTTGAAGAGATATTCACCAGTTAAACTTATGATCACTCTTCATTTGTTGAACTCATTGCTTGTCACAAGTTCGGTCTGATTCTATTTGAATGACGGTACGGCTACACGTAACATCAGGTAAATCACACACACACACACACACACACACACACACCGTGACACACACTCGCACACCCCCACCCCTCCCCCCCCCCCCCCCCCCCCCCACACACACTGATTATGGTCTATTCCTGCAAATAGACAGTTTAGTCAAGGGACATTACTCCTTGAAAACTCTAGATCAAAGATGGCCGAAAATGAAACACGTGCACTGTAGAAAGAACCGTTCACCTCATGCATCTTAATTCAATCATAGTGTTGTTCATGCATAGTCACAAGCTTCTGTCCATGCGCAGTATCTTTATCTTTACACATTTAGCTGAGTCATAATCGTACATCAATAGTCAGTTCCATCAATCCATGTTGCCTTGTAATGCTATTAGTCAACATAGTTCATTTCCCTTCTTTGATTGCAGAACCGTGGTCATTGTTTGAATAAAGATTATTTGAACAAAGAGACAGCGTTCTTATCGAACACACACACACACACTTTCTGTGGCCGTATATTAATTTCTTTTGCAGCATATCTTTATTTTCATGTCAGTTATATTGCACAATCCAAGTACTCCATTTTTTTTTTCTTTGTACAGCAAGGACCTTGGATCAGGATTTCCTTTCCTTTTGATATTTTGACAAAATGGTTACATTGCAAAAAGTTGTCCCTTCTAACTAAAAAAACAAAACAAAACACATTCAATGGTTCACATCATAACGTGTAAAAAAAAAGTAAAAAAAAAAGAACAAGAACGTTTCAGATGAGAGTTAATAAATGATTATTCAATAAATAAATAAACAAGCAAATAAATAAATTGATATAAACAAATGATTCCAAAAATAAATAATAACGAAATAACTGGATACATAAATATATTCTATCAAAAGGAGACATAATCACATCAGAGAGAAAGAGAGAGAGAAAGACAGAGAAAGAGAGAGAGGGAAAGAGAGAGAGAGAGAGAGAGAGAGAGAAAGAGACAGAGAGAGACACACACACACACTTACACACATACACACATACACACACGCACACACACACACACACACACACACAAACAGACAGACACAGACAGAGAGTGAAAGAGAGACAGAGACAGACCGTGAGGGTGACATATAGACAGACAGACAGTCAGACCGACAGGGACAAACACAACAGAGACAGAGAGAAACAGCTTAGCCAGAGAGAGATTTAATACCCAAGTCTTTTTCATCAATACATTGCACACAAAATGATGATCTATAACCACATAACCTCTACATGTCTCTATCGTTCTTCCCCCCCCCCCCTCACCCCCCCCCCCCCTCTTTCCCCAGCTATGGTTCTGTCTTACTCTTTGTTTGGTTTATTTTGACCCAGATAATGACATAGCATATAATTATTAGATTGTTCTCTGTCCGACATCACATTTGTATTATCCACCATTCGTGTATAGGGCACGTAATATAAGCGTTCGCTTGAGTTCGTGTTCCTATTATTTCTTGTTTTACTACTGTACCATGTCTAACTGAATAAAACCTTGTTTAAAGCAACCACATAATGAACACATTTCCACTGTTTCAAAGGATCAAAGCGGTCACTACCTTACTATCCGCCGGGGAACAGACTACTTCCAATTCAGTTGGGGGGCAACTATCATGGCCTCAACCGACCCGGCGGGTCCCCAGGTGGAGGATAGGGGAACGGCCCCCAGATATGGGGGCCAGCTGCGAATATAGAATAAGCATTCCCGGACTAACTAGCCGTGTCTCTACCAGGACGGTGTGGGTTGGCAGATGGCACTGACTACCCTATAAATGCCCTACGTGTCCGATGACGGTTACACCATGCGAGTAAGAGCCGCATTAAAAGCTCTAGCCCCGGGGTGGGACCCCCGGTAAGAAATCCCCCATGTGTTCCCAGGGTTAGGTTTTTGAGCCAGGAACTAAGGGCGGGGTAACCCTGACAGAAACCTAAGGGCTGAAGTCGGAGGATCTGGGCCAACACTGAGGCGCACCTTAACCAACCACAGATCCACGCACATCGCAAAATGAAATGCAGCGAACGACAAGAAGACTACCTTACTATGTACAATCAAAAGAATAATTCATCACGAAATGATTAACACCGTCATATATTCATACACCTTCATCAATGCAAACGCAATGAATGAATCACCTTTTCAATTGAAAAGATTAGCATATAACGCACACTTATGAACACTGAGTGCAAAATTGAGCTTTGTACACACTTTACAGTCCCAGGGCCGGATCTGGGGGGGGGGGGGGGTTCCTGGGGTTCCGGAACCCCCCCCCCCTCTGGCCATCCAATGTACCTCTCAGAGAAAAAAAAATGTGGACTTTGGACCCCTGCCTTCAGTTGGAAACCCCCCCCCCCCCCCCCCCCCTCAAACGAACTTGGTCCGGCCCTGCAGTCCTTAATTACTTTGTTTTTACTTTTACAACTATGTAACTGGTCTTCGTGAAAATGTTTATCCCCTTGGCACAGTAATAAGCGTACCGTACCTACCTATAGCTTTGCTTTGTTCAATGTTCATAGCGAGCGGTTGTTCTGTTCTTTACAAGTATAAAGGGAAGCAATCTACTCAGCTTGCTCCTACGTTTGTAACTTGACTTATTTATATGGTTACTTCCCTTTGACTATTGAGCGCATGCAAGTTCTTTCATAAGTTTGGTCTTTTTTTTTTTGTCTTCAAATTCTCAGCTCGCAAACTGTCGGACATACCATACAGTTTTGACATTCGAAACAGATAGATTGCTACCGTTCCAGAAACAAGAAAAGAAACCCCATGAAAGGCTAGCAAAGTCTGTTATTGCCGGAACATTTAATTTAAGATAAACAAAATCTTTGTGCAGTTTTGGTTTTAATCGGAACGACTCGCCTCACACAAACACATCAGCATTATAAATATTATATACATTATAAACAATACATCATCTCAGAAACGCACCTTTATCTCCTATCAATGTGCTCGCTCTTCTTTTGCTGTCCTTTATCCATTGGCTGTTGTTATTCATTCAAAAAAAATTTTTAGACGATGAAAGTCGTTTGTTCATGTCAATGCGTGTTATTCTCTCAGGTGCCAGGAGACAGGTTCCGAATAACTCTCACTTACTATATTACACATGTCGTATGCATTTAGAGCGCTTACTTCCCTTTGTTTATCAGATCATTGTTATTTTAAACAAGTTTCACAAAGTTAACCTTGAGAGCAAAGTTTAACGAACTGCGGGTTGGTGAGGGAGGAGGGGGAGGGGGGGGGGGGGGAGGGCTGGGGAGAGAATGATGGTCGAAATACTTGGGTGGAAAAGGGCGGGGGAGGGGGAGGGGAACATGGTAGAAAGACGGGGCACAAACATCCAGTCTGAGCAATTTAGCAGCGGAAACAGACCAGACAAAACGTCGAGTAAAATAATGTACAGAATTGACACAGTCCTTTGCCAATGCACCACGCCTGACACACACCCGGTGACACCGGAAACATTCCATTGGTTTGTGACCATGTACGTATACAGCTTTGTACATGTTATGTTTCATAAATCTCCGCTCGCTGAATCAAGCCAAGATAAATCAGAAGAGATCTTTTGTTATTATTATTACTCAGTATTGAAGTATTATGTACAATTCATATAAACCAGATACACGTCCTTCTCGTGAAGACTATTGGCTCACCATTTCAGGTCTGGCAAGGAATTTAAAAGAGATACATCCACTTGGACAGATACTAATAATTAACATCCCGACTTCTCACGAACAGAGTGAGAATTTAGTTTTAAGAGTTCTTCTTCTTCTTCTTCTTCTTCTTCTTCTTCTTCGTTCATTATTATTATTATTATTGTGATCATTTTTATGCGCCTAATCTAGATATAGCCCTAGGCGCTTACATATTAATTTCTGCCGTTTGAAATGGAATTTTTTACAGACAGACAGACAAACAGACATTTTTTACACACAATATATAACGCATTCACATCGGCCAGTAAAGCTCAGTAGCCTATTAGGCGAGCATTCACCTTTCACGGCCTTTATTCCAAGTCAAACGGGTATTTGGTGGACATTTTTATCTATGCCTATACAATTTTGCCAGGAAAGACCCGTTTGTCAATCGTGGGATCTTTAACGTGCACACCCCAATGTAGTGTACACGAAGGGACCTTGGTTTTTCGTCTCATCCGACTGAAACATGGACTGAAACTCACGCGTTCACTCCTGTTTTTTGCACGAGTGGGTGTTTACGTGTATGACCGTTTTTACCCCGCCATTCAGGCAGCCATACGCCACTTTCGGGGGAAGCATGCTGGGTATTTTCGTGTTTCTATAACCCACCGAACTCTGACATGGATTACAGGATCTTGTCCGTGCGCACTTGGTCTTGTGCTTGCGTGTACACACGAAGGGGGACAAGGCACTAGCAGGTCTGCACATGAGTTGACCTGGGAGATCGGAAAAATCTCCACCCTTAACCTGGGGCCGGGATTCGAACTCACGACCCTCCCATTCGGAGGCCGATGATGTACGTCTTACCACTACGCCACCGCGCCTGTCCATGAGTTATGAGTTAATTTCACAGACTGTTACTAACGTCCGTAAAGACACGAGTCCATCAGAAGAAATGGCCAGTCTGCACAGAGAGCATCAAGGCTCAGTGTTGATTGTTGGTAAGTGACCAAGTGGAGGGATGGTTTTATCCAATATCAAAAGCTGGTCAGACCTGAGATGCAGGGATGACCAAATCCCAACATTTTAACTCACCAACCGGGCAAGTAACTGCAGGAGAGTCTGAGTCACTAACCCGCCAGACATTTCGCTGGCCTGGTGCATACCACAGTTGCTCCATCTAATTTGAAACTCGATATTTCAACCAAAAATGTTACATTTGACCAGAATGTTCACTGACCAGCCGGGCGAGTTGCCTGGCGGTTTCTACTAGCCCGGCGGATTGTTTACTCGCCCCTGGCGATCGGGCGGACGATTTGGCCATCCCTGGGAATGGCGAGTCGAAGCGTTTACAAAGGAAGGACTATGCCTTGAAACAAAACATATTAATATAATATACACACAACGCACATTCGCCAGTTGAATGGAGAAGAAATTCTGTCAAAGTCAAACCGTTTCACACTCAACTCACTCCGATTAATAGACTTAGTAAAGCCAAAGTAAACACTTGATTGTCAGCAGTCAATGAATGATTTAATCGTCCCTCTGTCAAAGTCAAAACCGTTTCAAATTTCAATTCACGCTGATTTACACACTGACTGATTGAGCTCAAAGCAAAAGGCTGATTGTCCACAATCCACGACTGACTGTGTCCCTCTCGGGCAAAAAAACTAAGGACCTCCTTCTACCTCCTTCGCAATCTCAGTCCCACCCGATATTTGTATGTGTGTGTAGTAAGGGTGGGGGTGGGTAGGTGGAGGGATGCGGGTAGCGGCGTTGGAAGGCCATATAAAATGAATGAGAACCGCATTGTTGAGACACATTTCTCGTGGATTTGTTGTACACTCTGGAATAAGTAACATTTTAGTGAGACCTGCTGATCAAAGTTATCAGCCAATAGAAAAGAGTTTAATTTGAAATGAGAGTGTGCGTTTATTTCTCGTGAGAATCGTCACAAACTATACCTCATTCGTGGTTCAACCTCAGTGTCAACGATTGGGATCCTTTGTTAGAATATCATCAGCAAACAATAGGGTTTTCAAAAAAGAGTCAACGGTTAACAAGTTTGCTGATTTGTCTCTCTAGCACGGCCTGTTATTCCTTCTCCGACACCGTCTCACTTTGAAAACTGTTTCAACCTACTCCACCAATCAGTCGCTTCGAAATGTGTGCGTAATAGCAATGACGTCCTTTCACACAGACAAGCGCGGAATGGCGGAAGTCTTGACGTCTTTCACCACGTGACTAACAGCACGTGCAGCGGATTTAATTGACTCGTGGCCTTCATGTTCAGTCCTGCCCCACTGTTTGACGTCATCCAGCACGCGAGCTATGACGCGAGGGGAAGCTCTGGGTGTGTGGAGGTGGTGGTGGTGGTGGTGGTGGTCAGCCTTGCCCCACGGTTCTGCGTAGTGGACACTTGACCCTGAGACGTACCCCGTGTCATCTGAAACACGCATACAATCATGTTCTTGTTTTTTGTTTTATTTTTTAACCTTTTCTCACTGTGATCGACAAGAAGAAGAAAGAACCTTATTACTCTCAATTGTATATAAACACAATGCATACAAATATACTATTAACACACAATCATGGTTAACTTGGGGGAACTGGTCAAGACTGATCTTAATCATGATGTCGGTAACGGAGAAAGCCTGTGGTGAATGCGACTCTCGAGTGTGTTCACGCGCACGCACGCACGAACGCAGGCACATACATACGCCGGGACGCATGCGTGCACGCGCACCGCACATCCACATACGTACGCGCACGCACGCACACAAACACACACACACACACACTCACACACACACACACACACACACACACAGAGTTTTTTAAATGTCCCTTCAACCGATATGGTTATATGCAGGACCATGATTCATCAGTAAAAAAAAAAAAGCACATGGAATAAGCACTTAGCTATTAGCTGACTGACTGACTGACAAACCGACTGACTGACAAACTGACTGACTGACACACTGACTGACTGACTGACTGACAAACTGACAGACTGACTGGCTGTCTGACTGACCAAGTCAATAATGAAACCAAACACTGACTCAAAATGCACACACCAGCACAC
>NC_090252.1:56174250-56177914 GCF_037325665.1 Littorina saxatilis
CAGTTGAAACTATTTATCCAACATGCTTCAAGTTCAACCTGTAAGTGTAACTGTAAGGGTCATTTGTTATGCAGGGGCGAGTGAACAATCCGCTTGGCTAGTAACAACAGGCTCGCAACTCACCTGGCTGGCCAATTAAAATTCTGGTCAAATGCAACCAAAAGGGTTTTAACGCTACTGCAGATCAATTGTGGTAACTGGTATGTATCGGGGCGGCGAAATTTCTGCCAGGTTAGTGACTTTCTTGAAGTTACTCGCCCAGCTGGCGAGTTAAAATGTTGGAGTTTAACTTTCCCTCTGTTACCCAGTATTGATTTGAGTAGCTTCAGCAGAATTTTCAGGCTAATTAATTGAATAAAGTGTACAAGTGATCCATGATTTCACTAAGTTTAATCTACATTTCAACAGCCAGAAAGAAGGGCCTATGAGGGTCAGTTCGCCCTCGATCACTTCACAGCCATCGAATGTGAGGACTTATTTCGCTTCAGCGCGGAAGAGATTCGGAGACTGTGCGCCCTTCTGGGAATGCAGAGGACTATGCAGGCGCCTAATGGAATGAACAATCAAGGAACCAAGGCCAGTGGTGAGGATTTATTTTTTTTACCCTGGTTGCTGTGAAGTTGAGTTGTATTTCAGTCAGAATGATAGTTTAATGATCCTCCTCCATGATTTGATTCGCAAAGTCATGAAGTTTGCATTTACTGTGAATATTCAGTGAGTTGTTTTTACTATTTCAGGTTTCGTAAAAGATTAAAGCGGAGCGTTGAGTTGGGGCATAATTTATTTTGGGATTGCTTAAAATCTAAAATTTGAACTATGTATTTTGAACTTGAATCACAAAATGTACCTGACTAACTTTAGCCCCTTTGGTCGACACAGTACTCTATTTAGACAATAGAGAAATAATAGTGAATTGGTTGTGCCACTTACTTAGTCTGTGGAGTTGAGTGAAATTATTTTTGAAATATGGTAACAGGATAAATAAAGATGCGTTGATACTGATAATTTATTCATATTAGTTTAAAAAAATAAATGAATATTTTTTTTTACAAGTTGACGAAGTGGCCGCCATTGTTACGTGAATCCAAGTTCAAGGGAAGTTACTTTTGATGTGCAAAGGACTTATTTGTTTTAACTTTTTTTATGATAATTGTTTTTATTGATTTTGTCTTCGTGGTGTCCCCCCCCCCCCCCCCCCCCCCCTTCAAAAAAAAAAGATTTTTATTTTGTTCTTGTCGGGTAACTGTTTTTGAATTTGTGTGTGCAGTATAGCCAGTAACTGTGTCAAACCTGATAAATAGAAAATCAAACTGATGATAAGCATGTCGGGCTGGATATTTTAAGGCGCGTGAGAAAACTTTTGCAGTGTTATTATTTTGAACTTGAAGACTGTATGAGAATATGCCTCTCCACACACATTCGCATACACACTCACCAGGCTCATTTGAATTTATGATTTTTCTCAGGATTGGAGGTGCTCTGCATCTGTCTGCGGAGGTTGGCTTACCCATGCCGGTTTGCTGACCTTTCGCAGATGTTTCATCGTCCCAAGCCGGAGTTGTGTGTGCTGTTCAAGGTAGGCATCGACTTCATCTATGATCAGTTTTCTGACAAACTAACAAACCTCAATCAGCCATGGTTGACAGTGCCCGAACTGGAACGGTACTGTGCAGCTATACATGCCAAGGGGGCTCCTCTGGAGTTTTGTTGGGGGATGGTTGACGGCACAATACGATCAATGTGTCGCCCAGGCATTTGCAACAAGAAGTGTACAATGGCCATAAGAGGGTGCACTCTCTAAAGTTTCAGTGTGTCGTGACACCAAATGGCCTTGTGGCAAATGTTTTTGGGCCCTTGGTTGGTCGACGACATGACGCAGCTTTGCTGAATGGTAGTGGCATTCTTGAACACATGCAGCAGCACATGGTCACTCCAGCAGGAGATGAAATGTACCTGTATGGGGACCGAGCCTACCCCTTGACCCCTAACTTGATGAGGCCGTACCGTGGACAGATCACAGAAGAGCAACAGGCCTTCAACACAGAAATGAGCAGGGTGAGAAACTCTGTTGAATGGGAATTTTCAAAAATTGTTAGGCTGTGGGCATTTTTGGATTTCAAAAAAAATTTGAAGCTGTTCTTGTCCCCTGTAGGGAAACTCTACCTGGTTGGAGTTTTGTTGTCCAACTGTCATACTTGCCTACATGGCAGTGAGACATCACAGTTCTTTGAACTGAATCCACCAACACTGGAGGAGTATCTCTACTAATTGTCTGTGTAGCTCTCAAGTAGAAGAAATGCTCATTGCATTGATCTTGTGTCACATGGTGTTTGGCATCCAAATGGCCAAGCATCTAAACAAATTGACCCTGTAGAAGGCTTTAAATTATTAACATGATTTCACTGCTTAGAGATGGCCAAATCTACTGCCCGGTCGCCTGGTGGGAGTTCAAAATATGGTGGATAACCCGGTTTGCAACTACAAGTATAGATCTGGTCAAATGCAATTGGCGGGGACGTAGCTAAGTTGGTAGCGTGCTGGCTTTGTAGCCAGTTGGTCGCTATCAGCGTGGGTTCGATCCCCACGTTCGGTAAGAGATTTATTTCTCGGATTCAACTTTGTGCAGACTCTCTTTGGTGTCCGAACACCCCCGAAAAAGATCCCAAGTTCACAGCAAAAGTCTCAGGGCTTGGAAAAACACGAAGACACGCTTGCATGATCTTTCATCTCTGATTATCATGATCGTATTTCAATACTTTGACAGGACAAACCCAATGCTGGTGTGTCGAAGAAGACAGCCACAGCGGGCTTGTTCGAATCAAAGTATCACACCATATTTTCAACACCTGTCCCAATATAGACCAGTTGGTCTAAGAGGACGTTAAACCCTAATAGTCAGTCAAATGCAAAAGCAACTTTTTCAGTGGTACTTTATTGAGTTAAATTTGGTTAAACCAAATAGATGCTGCACATTCAGACATTTCTGTCGTCTGTAAAATTGACACACAAAAAATGAAGCACCCAACTGGGGCGCGCTTTAAACGTTTCATACTGGCTGCGGCCTGTTTCTTATTTCGCTACTGATTCCAAACAAGCATATGTCTATTATCAAGTGAACCTGCGTAAAAAATAAAGCCAGGTAAGAACCCAGCTGACCTCCATTTATTGATCATTTGTAAAATTGTATGCTCTTGTCACTTGTGTATAAATACATATCTGATGGTCACTCATACTGACACTGAACATAATTTTTTTTGTGGTATATACCGGCTTTTGACATATCTTGCAGGACAGTGACTTTCTTGAAGTAACTGCTAGTGCTACTTTGCTTCATCAGCCTGTACAGCTGTACTTGCTTTCGCAAATTACTTTAGTACATGCTATTCTTCATTATGCATTAGTAGGTGTGCACATGGATCTCTGACATGGGTACTGCTGTGTTGTAATTTGTATTTGTAGTTTGCAGGCAGAGGGTCTTCTTGTCTGCTCATACCTCGGTACCAAGCGGCCACTAAACAACCATCATCACCAGCCAGGCAGTCACATGGGACTCTCCACTCTTCACTGAAAATCTTGTTCTTCAACCATAACTTTTTCAAAGACACTGAACTGTCAAATATTTGGGCTGTGTGGATTTGCCTCAGGACCCGTCCTTACAAAAGAT
>NC_090252.1:56178114-56180614 GCF_037325665.1 Littorina saxatilis
TATCTGCAAAAACCATATACAGATTAGTATTTTAGCGTCACAGAGAGTAAATTATGCGCTAACCTGGAAAGAACAACAGAGAGTATTTCATTCCACAACACAGACTCATCAACAGCGTTAAATAATGATTTATTACCTCAAAAGCCTATGATTGTACTCTCAATGGAAGCAAAGTCCGCTTCCTCCCTGGACCAGCCTCTGTTCGTCAACAGTGACCAAAACCGTCCAGAACCCCTTGTCGAATCCTTATGCGAAAGCCATCGCCGACGAAGGAAAGTTGACGACTTGTCCTCAGCAAAATACGTGGCAGAGAGAAGAAATAACTCGTGGAAGTTCCCCTAGAGTGCCGAATATAATACTCGGTGAAAAACCATCATACTCTAGAAACTGTGTACCAAGAACAGGCACTCCACTGAGTGACACTTTCTTGGTCTCTGTCACCCGATCGTGACATATTGCTTGTTTTGCGTCCCCCCCCCCCCCTTCCCCCTTTTTGTGACGTGTTTATTCCTGACTTAATGTTGTGACTGTAATTGTGCTTATGTTCTTGCCTGTCTGTATCAGTGTATTATGGTTTTGCTTGTTTATTGTTATCGATTTCTTTCAATTTGTAGTCAGTCTATTTATTGATTTAAGTTGTCTCAGTTAAGAATGGCGGCAGTGCAACATACGGAAGATCTCCACATATTTAGGCTAAATGCTATGTGCAGAATTTGTGGCAGAAGATCCACGTTGGCAGCGAAGGACAAACAACATATCATTAGACATTGCAAAAACTATGCATCACTGTGTTGTTTCAGTTTCACGGTATTCAAGTTTCAGAAATAACAACCCCAACTGTTGTGCTGTGTTGTTTTGTTTCGTTTTGTCTGTTCTGTTTTGTTTGCGATAATGAAACAAACGTTAAATTTTCCGTCGGATCGACGAGTTTTGTTTCCTGTGGTATATACAAGTTTGTGAGAACAAAAGTGAAAACCAGAGTCAACTGTGTTAAACAACTGGTGTGCTGTTCTGGGATATGGATGGGTACCGATATGGATAGCTGCATCGACGACTAAAGAACTACGCCAGGTTGGCTTTTTGTTTTATTCACATGCAGCTAACAATTTGCATGAACATGTATTGCTGTGAGATCTTTTTTCTTTATATATGTTACTGACATTATTTACATTATTTTGAATTATATAATTATATAAACGCAAAACAAATTTTACATGCGCACCACGAAATGCATGCCTATAATAATTGTATGAAAATACGAAAATGTATATATACTCTGCTGTTTTTATACATTTTGTAAAGTGTTGTATATATATACATATATATACAAAATGTACATAGTGTGTGTGTGTGTGTGTGTGTGTGTGTGTGTGTGTGTGTGTGTGTGTGTGTGTGTGTGTGTGTGTGTGTGTGTGTGTGTGTGTGTGTGTGTATGTACTTGGGGATTAACTTGGTCTTTTTCTTTCATTAATTAGTGTTCTTTTATTGTGGCACATTTAGGATGTTTTGTTTACTGTGTTGTCTTCTGCTAGATAACCTACCTTTCAATGGCAATCACCTTCCCACAACGTGCACTCCGTAGGATGAGGCCAGACGAAGGTTACTGCTAGATAACTTACCTTTCAATGGCAATCACCTTCCCACAACGTGCACTCCGTAGGATGATGCCAGACGAAGTTTACTGCTAGATAACCTACCTTTCAATGGCAATCACCTTCCCACAACGTGCACTCCAGAGGATGATGCCAGACGAAGTTTACTGCTAGATAACCTACCTTTCAATGGCAATCACCTTCCCACAACGTGCACTCCGTAGGATGAGGCCAGACGAAGTTTACTGCTAGATAACCTACCTTTCAATGGCAATCACCTTCCCACAACGTGCACTCCGTAGGATGAGGCCAGACGAAGTTAACTGCTAAATAACTTACCTTCCAATGGCAATCACCTTCCCACAACGAGCACTCCGTAGGATGAGGCCAGACGAAGTTTACTGCTAGATAACCTACCTTTCAATAACCACCCCTTTTGGTCTGTCCCTTAGGCGGTCGTTACAGACAGATTTGAGTGTACACAGAGTGTCCTCACGTTTATCGCAGCGGAGGCCGTAGTAACCGTTTGCACAATACTGCTGTCTGTCCATCCTAGGACAGGCGCCGTCGTTACGCGAGCAATCCTGCTCCAGGTAGCAATGACCACACCGATGACATCCACCGCTATCCCTGTAGAAGCCTCCAACACACTCTACAGAACACAAAAGGTAAGTTAAGTTAAGTTCTGTCAAGTTAAGTTAAGTTAAGTTTTGTTAAGTTAAGTTAAGTTAAGTTAAGATAAGCTTAATTAAATTAAGTTACACGCGCATTCCTGCTGCAATAATGGGCAGAATATACCTGCGCAGTTTCAGCGGCACAGACGACGCACGGCCTATTATTTATGCCGCGATAGGGATTATGACGAGTACTTGGCCTGTTTTCCTTTCATGCAACATGTAGCGGGCTGG
>NC_090252.1:56185614-56228114 GCF_037325665.1 Littorina saxatilis
GCCATTGTGCCAGCGCTTGCCTACGCAGTCTAATCAATTTCAGATGGGTTATTCCCCAGAGCTGTGTACCATTTTGTGACATGCATTTTCAGTCCTTTAAATTAGGATAACGTATAATTATCAAATGGCAACTAGAATCTTTTCCCTTTACTGTTTTCAGTAATCCTCCAGCTAGATAATGATACAGACATGCAACAAAAACATAGTATAATTTTTTTGATTAATGACCCATTGTGACCCCAACATTTGACGTGCGTCAACCACACTTGGGTCATGTTGTGAGATAATGAATTCGTATAAGTGTGCAAAGTTTCAAAGCTCTAGCTTTAAAAAAAAACCCATCTGAAATAACATCAACGTTAAGTTTGTTGTCCGCGCATGGCCGGACGGCCTAACACTGCTCATACCTAAGACTCTCCTGATTACTTAGGCGAGTCACGAAATGAAAAATAAGCTCCGATACGCGATATAGCACCACACGCCTGCCACTACATCATGCGCGCCTACACGCTTAAACATGTTTGAATAAGATAAGATGAGATAAGATAAGAATACTTTAACGTCCATCGTCATTGTACATGTCTCTGTTTGTGTTGTTGCCTTGTCATCTTCATGTAATTTATGCGTAAGTCTATATGAGTGTGCTAGAGTTTTAAATGCGAAAGAATGTGTATGAGTGCGCCTTGAGTCGCCTTGTGGTAAGATATGTGCGCGTTATGAATTCTCGTATTATTATAAACATGGACATTTTTCTGTTGTCACCACATGAATACATTTCTGACATCATCGTGTACACTACATTGGGGTGTGCACGTTAAAGATCCCACGATTGACAAAAGGGTCTTTCCTGGCAAAAGTGTATAGGCATAGATAAAAATGTCCACCAAAATACCCGTGTGACTTGGAATAATAGGCCGTGAAAAGTAGGATATGCGCCGAAATGGCTGCGATCTCGCTGGCCGATGTGAATGCGTGATGTATTGTGTAAAAAAAAAAATCCATCTCACACGGCATAAATAAATCCCTGCGCCTTGAATATGTGCGCGATATAAATTGCATAAAATAAAATAAAATAAAAAAATCCCTGCGCTTAGAACTGTACCCATGGAATACGCGCGATATAAGCCTCATATTGATTGATTGATTGATCATCTTTTATATAAGCTTTTAAATAATGAGCAACATGTATAAATCACAGTAACTAACGTAGACAACAATCAAATCCCCATAACAGTTATGGCCCAAACGTTCTCTTTTTCCAACCGTTTTCAAGCAATTGAGCTGAATTACACAAGTAATTCGACCCAATGTCGTTCTTTTATATCATGGACAGAAAAAAAAATGAGAGAAATGAAAGATCCTTATCTTATGATGTGTTTGATCCGATTTGTTGTGAGAAGATTATATAAAGTGAGCATTCAGTGGTCATTTGTATCGTTGGTCGAAGAAAAAGCAATGTTTTCATCGCCATTGTTTTCTCCCTTTAGCTGTCACTTTCGTTTTGCAAAAAGGTCTATTACGGATGGCCAAATCGTCCGCCCGATTGCCAGGGGCGAATACAAAATCCGCCGGGCTAGTAGAAAAAGCCTGGCAGCTTGCAATGCAATGCAATTTTTGCTCAGATGCAACACTTTTGGTTTAAATATCGAGTGTGTACGATAAATTAATATATAAGCACCTAGGGCTATATCTAGATTAGGCGCATAAAAATGATCACAATAATTATAATAATAATAATAAATAAACACTGCAGATCAACTGTGGTAGGCTATGTACCGGGCCAGTGACATTTCTGCCGGGCTTGTGATTGTTCGGCTGGCGAGTAAAAAACTTGAGATTTGGCCATCCCTGTCCATGCTGACGGTTTTCCGTCTAAACTGCCACATGTAAATAAAACCCATGTGTAACTTTCTTTCTTTCTTTATTTGGTGTTGAACGTCGTTTTCAACCACGAAGGTTATATCGCGACTGGGAAAAGGGGGAAGATGGGATAGAGCCACTTGTTAATTGCTTCTTGTTCACAAAAGCACTAATAAAAAAATTGCTCCAGGGGCTTGCAACGTAGTACAATATATGACCTTACTGGGAGAATGCAAGTTTCCAGTACAAAGGACTTAACATTTCTTACGTACTGCTTGACTAAAATATTTACAAACATTGACTATATTCTATACAAGAAACACTTAACAAGGGTAAAAGGAGAGACAGAATCCGTTAGTCGCCTCTTACGACATGCTGGGGAGCATCGGGTAAATTCTTCCCCCTAACCCGCGGGGGGTAACTATGTAACTCGAATGGCTTTAGACGATGTAGGGAAATAACTCTGTACAGTTGTTATGGGATGTAAAAGAGTGAATACCCTTGCTTCTAGTGAAACATTTAATCCCACGTGCTCCTTGTCCGTGTGTTTCAGACACCCTCCGTCAATAGTGATTGGCCCCTGGATGTTTTGTCTCACTAAAATCAAGGGTATTCACTCTGTCACAACCCATACAAACCCGCCAGAATTATTTCCCCGTAATTCGTCTGTTTAAATAACTTGCCATGCTAGGAAGCCTTTTTTTTTCAATTGTTTTTTCTCAATTCATTTACCAACGCCTCCTCCCAGTGAAAAGCTAGCAGCAACAAGAGTCGGGCTACCCGGGTGTATGCGTGTTTTGGCGTAACCAACAACCTGCACTAAGGGCAGAATGACCGAGGTCTTTTACGTCCCACTGTGCATACAGTGGGTGGGACATGGATACCGTCTCTGAGTCTGCACATAAACAGGGGCGGACGAGGGGGGTGGGGGCACAGGGGGCACGTGCCCCCCCCCCCCGAAAAAAAAAAGAAGAAGAAAAAAAAAAGATTTTTCTATGCTGATTCTATGACCATTTCTAAGTTCAAATGGCACCAGATGGCACCATTTTGCTTCTTTGGGCAAAAATAATTTCTGGGGGGCATGCCCCCGGACCCCCCTAGCAAATTCGGGCTACCCTTACCTTGGCATGGCCCGTTACTGAAACTGATGTCGTCTATTGCGATGTCGGAGGCCACAATAACATCTGAATAGCTTGCTGCCATGATAATGATCTGGTAAGGGCCAGACTCGGCCGGGGCGGTGATCGTGAACCTGCCGCTCCGCCACGCATTCAGCTGGTCATTCTCAGAAAACATCTGCTTCCATTTCACACCTGCAACGTTTTGGATGGATTATTGTTGACCTTGTGGATTAATTCCATTCGTTGATTGTTTTCCAACTTGTGGATTATTTCCATTTCATGTTGTTGGTGGTTTTTCTCACCTTTATTATAATGTATTTCGAATATGCTGACTGTTAGTAAGTGATAACAGACCTGAAAAAGCGAGGTCCCTTCGTGTACACTACATTGGGGTGTGCACGTTAAAGATCCCACGATTGACAAAAGGGTCTTTCCTGGCAAAATTGTATAGGCATAGGTAATGAATGTCCACCAAAATACCCGTGTGACTTGGAATAATAGGCCGTGAAAAGTAGGATATGCGCCGAAATGGCTGCCATCTGCTGGCCGATGTGAATGCGTGATGTACTGTGTAAAAAATTCCATATCACACGGCATAAATAAATCCCTGCGCCTTGAATATGTGCGCGATATTAATTGCTTAAATATAAAAAATATAAAAAAATAAAAATCCCTGCGCTTAGCACTGTACCCACAGAATGCACGAGATATAAGCCTCATATTGATTGAATGTAGTCACTGATAAAGTGTTTGATGCGCTAGTAATGTGTGCCAAACACCACGTATATATTTCCAACCAAAATGAACAGGAAGATCCCTCATTTTCAGACATTTAGTGGAAATCTTAAAGGCATATGTACTCGATGACTATACACGCTAATTGCTTTACCAACAGCTGGAGACATGCTAAATTAAGTTCCCTGCAAAATATTGTGGTCTAGGACCCCTTCAATGTTGAGATATGTTAATTTTCATTTTGATCTGGATCGTCCTATTTATAGATTTGGCAACACATGTAACGTTGATGCAAGGGAGCTAACACCGCGGCTTTGTTGACATCCTCACTTTTTCAGAGGCTAGAACAAGCTGTAATGCATGTATTATGGTCCGCGCATGGTGACATATCGTCATTATATGGTCTTATGGTGCGTTTGACATCGATTATGGGCAAACTACACTTTGTAAACACGGGAGCGCGTACATATCCCTTTAAGCAAAGATGTATTTGTGAAAAGTATAACGCAGTTATGAATAATACATTAGATACATTTTACAAGGATTGGCGCCTGTATATTATATGCATGTTTTGATGTAACCCTCAGGTTATTTTTTGTACATATTTTGCATTTGATACTGCGACCACCAAGCCCTGACACCCCCCCCCTACCCACCCACCCCATGTGTGTTGTAATTGTCCGAGTGTGTTTCTGTTTTATGTTGTTGTCCCCTTGTTTAGGTGATGTCCTGTAATGTACAACATATACATGTAAAAAAAATAATTAAAAAAATTAAAAAGAGAATAAAAAATAAAAAATAAAGATTGTTAAAGGTCTTAAAAGGAGGGTTCCACTGTACTTCAAATCAAACCAAATCAAATCAAATCAAATCAAATCAAATCAAATCAAATCAAATCAAATCAAATCAAATCAAATCAAATCAAATCAAATCAAATCAAATCAAATCAAATCAAATCAAATCAAATCAAATCAAATCAAATGAACTATATTAGCTCACATAAAGAAATTGCAGTGGTGGTCCATGTATCATAAACACAAACGAAAGACTACAACATTGATATTATATCTAAATAATTATATGTACTAATTAATAACAGTGTTCGCAACTAGACACCTCTTACTTACTAGTGGAATTGAAGAAGATTGTCAGGTTCTTGGTACTCGTTCCGTATTATGTGGCATCAGAAGTACATGCATTTTGCCGCTTTCGGGGGGACCCCCATTTTCAGACTCTTTCTCCTTTTCTTCTTTTTCTTCGTTCATGGGCTTAGACTCCCACGTTCACTCATGTTTTTAGCACGAGTGGATTTGTACGTGTGTATGACCGTTTTTACCCCGCCATTCGGGCAGCCATACGCCGATTTCGGGGGAGGCATGCAAGGTATTTTCGTGTTTCTATAACCCACCGAACTCTGACGTGGATTACAGGATCTTTTCCATGCGCACTTGGCCTTGTGCTTGCGTGTACACACGAAGGGGGTTAAGTCACTAGCAGGTCTGCACATAAGTTGACCTGGGAGATCGGAAAAATCTCCACTCTTAACCCACCAGGCGGCAGCGACCGGGATTCGAACTCACGACATCCCGATTAGGAGGCCGACGTCTTACCACCACGCTACTGCGCCCGTCTCTCTCCTTTTAAAGACCTGCATTTCTCAGTTTTGAAGGTCGAAAAAGGGGGGGGAGGGGAAAGGGGGGGGGGAGGGGGTGAAGGTCCACTGTACTTACTAGTGGAACTGAAGAAGATTGTCAGGTTCTTGGTACTCGTTCCGTACATGTGGTACCAGAAGTGCATGCATTTTGCCGAGGTGTGGGACGGCAGCAAGGGGCTCCTCAAATATCCCACAACATTTCTGTCGGTGTGGGAACGCCAGTCCTTTCCTTCGCAGAAAATGTAGTAGGCTGGACACAATGTAAAATATACGATTAGGCCGTCACACATGTGTTTGTTTCTGTTGGCAAGGCAACACACACACACACACATCCCCAACACACACACTCTCTCTCTCTCTCTCTCTCTGTCTCTCTCTCTCTCTCTCTCTCTCTCTCTCTCTCTCTCTCCCTGTCTCTCTCTCTCTCCCTCCTCCCCCCTCTCTCTCTCTCTCTCCTCCCTCCCTCTCTCTCTCTCTCTCTCCTCTCCTCTCTCTCTCTCTCTCTCTCTCTCTCTCTCTCTCTCTCTCTCTCTCTCTCTCTCTTTTCATAACTTTATTGCCCCATTGGTGGTAAAACATGGGTTGCTTTCCTCGCAGCTAGCAGCAAGAGTTGCGCTAATCTCGTGTGTGCGTATGTAGGTATAATCATTCTCATTCTCTCATTCTCTCATTTTCATTACTTTATTGTCCCATCGCTGGGAAATTCGGGTCGCTTCCTCCCAGTGGAAAGCTAGCAGCAACGGAGTCGCGCTACCCAGGTGTCTGCGTGTTTAGGTGTATTCAGCCACCTGCACTTATGGCAGAATGACCAAGGTCTTTTACGTGCCATTGTGGTGACACGGGGGTGGGACATGGCTTTCGTCTCTGGGTCTGCACATAAAGTTGACCCGTGTCCGTCCCGGCCCGAATTCGAACCTGCGACCTTTCGATCACAAGTCCAGTGCTCTACCAACTGAGCTACCGGGCCATCTGCACTTATAATAGAACGACCGAAGTATTTTACGCGCCACATCGGTGATACGGGGGGGGGGGGGGGGGGGGGGGGGGGGGGGGGGGGTTTGCATGGAAACAACACTATGCTTAGAGTAGCTCAGTTGGTAGAGCACTGGACTCGTGATCCTAAGGTCGCAGGTTCGAATCCCGGAAGGGACGGACACGGGTCAACTTTATGTGCAAACTCAGAGACGGTATCCATGTTCCACCCCCGTATCACCACAGTAGCACGTAAAAGTCCCTGGTCACTCTGCCATAAATGTAGGTGGCTGATTACATCTAAACACACACACACCTGGGTAGCGCGACTTTGTTGCTGCTAGCTTTCCACTGGGAGGAAGCGACCCGAATGTCCCAGCATTGGGATAATAAAGTATTGAGTAAAATAAATAAAATAAATAAAATAAAATAAATGCTTACATTTTCCCGTGGTGTGGTCAGCAGTAGGCCCTGTGCCAGTGGTAATTGTTTGTCGATTCCATGTCTTCCATTCAAGCAGCCCAGTCTCAGTAAAGAAATGCCTCCAACCGCAAGTGTCACCAGACAAAGGACCCCTTGTAGTCTTGATTGTGTCAAAGTTGCAGTCACCTGAAAGGATGACCGCACCATTGTTGGTTTTGTTTTTTTTAAGTATTATTTATGCTCGGAACGTAAGGGAAGGTTGCCCAGACATATATATACATCTGTTATGTAAGAATGTATATGTATTTGATATTTAAATAGTATGGTTTTATTCATAGTTAATATGTAAAGCGCGCAGGGCATAGTTTACTGTGGTTCGCGCTATATAAGTTGTCATTATCATCATCATTATTAATATGGACAGGCTCCTAATACGCATAACCTCCGGTTCTGACAAACTAACGGTACTAGAGTGCTCAAAATGATGTCATTCGCCTCATTTACCCTCTCAAGATAGCTTGCACGTGTCAAAACCACAGGCTTTTTCTACCTGCGTACACTTGAGGCAGCATTTACTTTAAATGTGACGCTTAAATCGGCCTAGTTTCCGTTGAACTCGGGGATGAATTTCATTATATATTTCAGTGTCATTTTTTTGAAAATGTGAGGAAAAGGTTTTTACCATGGTATTTTCGTAGAAATTCAAATGCAGTCAAATTTAAACATTTATTTGAATTAACAAAGAAACGAAAGTTATTGAATTTAATATATTTTATTAAGATTATTTTGAAAGAGTTCTGATTATTTGATCACGTGTTTTTTTTTATTAAAACAAAAACAAACACAGAAACACATACATTCCTGTAAAAAAAAGTATGATTACAATTATTTTGTTATGAATTAAGCTTGATTCATTTTCGGTTAATTAGAAGTGTTGTGTCTCATTAATACATATATGTTTTTTGTCGTGTTTATTGCAATTTTTATTTTATTCATGTAACCCTAGGGGTTTTTGAAATAAATATTGACTTGACTTGACTTGACTTGACAGACACAGCTCTTTACTCACAAAAGTCGTTTTACTTGAAAGCTAAGCTAAGTTTAACACAAGTCAACAATCCCATGACGAGTTTAAGCCCTTTTTCTGAATCATTGCATAACATCTAAACAAATACCTGTAAGAATCCAAATGGCTACTCGAAGTATGCATAGTATGTTGGCAAGATATGCTGACAGTTTTAAAGCAATCCAACAAGTCATTGATGAAATACAGCGCTTTGTGTCGTGATACCCCTCAAAATTGACGAAAAAAGACGCGCTTTTGATCGCTCATGCGATCGACACGTGCATCAGTAGGAATAGTAATGCACATTAAAGACGCAAGCTAGCTTAACAAAACAACAAGTTCTGGGTAGATACTTGATTTGACTTTCTTGTCCAAACGTTACTTCTTCTTTTTTTTCTTTTCCCTTTTCTTTGTTTGGCGGGGGGGGGGGGGGGGGGGGGGGGGGGCACAAGCTCTTTGGGGACTCGTGAAGGAGAGAGGGAATTTGGGACGCTGTTCTAAAAAAATATAATTTAGAAAAACGACCCCATCATCCAAATCTCCCTCACAACAAAATAAACAGCATAGTTTTATTAGAAATTATAACGTAATTTGTCATTCTTGCTTTGTGTTGTTCGTCCTGTCTTGTCTGGGCCCAGTTGCTGTGCTAGGTAGCACTTTGTGGTAGGCTAGCCACACGACCCAGGGGTGAAACTGGGCTCTAGGGCGAATCGCGAAAAGCAATAGCTAGCCCACCGACCCATCTTTGTCGTGTTCGTGTGTTTTTTCATGTTCATAGGTACACTATGCACTTTATCTTTCTCTCTTGGAACCCTAGACGCTCCAACCGGTGAGGATAGTTGCCCTGCATGGAGATTACCTCCACCTCACTAAGTTCAAGAAGAAGAAGAAGTAGACGAAGAAGAAGAAGAAGAAGACTAAAGAATACAGAAGAACAAGAACAAGAACAAAACCAACCAGAAAAACAACAAAAGGAACAACAAGAACCAGAACAGACCAGTAGTAGGGAGAGGTATGCCTCACCCCTTGGCGCAGCGCGCAGCCGTATTTTGATAGAAGGTTATAGGTTAAGGTGCCTGTGTTTAAGTAGTGATAAGGAGATATTGCGCATAAACGGTTTATTGCGTTTTATATTTTGTCATGTGATTTCATGTGCCTGTACAGACAGGGTGCTCGGTACTAATGACCACTCCAGCTGGGGTAATGACAGGATTACTATCCGCGCTTCGCGGAGCACTCTCTTTTATGACGCTAATAACTATCAGAGGTGTCAGGATAAGGCGATAAAAATGGTACCACTACTCTTTGCGGAGCCCCCTCGCCGATAAAACCACCAGAGGTGGCCAGCAGTTAGAGAAGTTTAATAGGAGGTGGTTTGCCTACCCCGAGGGTTGATTAGGGTTTAATGCTTAGATTAGTGCTAGACAAATGGTGTGGGGTGGGTGGAGGAGTTAGCTCGACTGGTGAGGCGGGAGAGATGAGAGCTGATTTACAAAAATATAAAAAGCTTTAACAACTAGACTCAGATAGCTACCTGTTGGTTTTATGTAGGTGTTATAAACATCGCAAGTACATTTTACACCGAACACGAGTTGTTCTACAGTCAGTCATACATAATGTTAGGTTAGAGACTGATCACGTCTGAGTATTGGTTGTCCACAGAGACACAAGACCTCACATGCTAGAACATGTTGGTTGGTCACAGGCTTGTGCGGGGAACCATTGGTTATACACTTGGTAAAACTGCTCTCGCAGTTCAGGACGAACCACCTCTTCTAACGTTGAAGCGCTAAGCGCCATGTATAGAGAATCTGTATCCATTTCCAAAAGCTGGTAGTCGGCTCTGGACACAAACTTATCTAGAAAATCAAAATGAAACTCCAACATGCGTAGTTTAGGGTACTGGTAAACAAAGTAACCAATCTGAGAGGGGAGTGACCAGTTGATTTTTTTTAACCATCTCTACTTCAGTGACAGAATCTGTTACTTCTGTTAGTTTTTGAAAACGACCATTGTTGATCAGTTTTGAGGCCTTATCAGACAAAACGTAATGAATATCACGATGGTTGGCCACGTTAGTTAAGGTTTTCCCGTAGACTGAGTTACCGAGCAGTTTGAAAGTTTCAGCTAAGATAGTTTTTGATGAGTCTTGGTCTCCTGCTCGTCTTGCGTTTGAAACGCTGTCACCAAACTGACGGAAACAGGTTTTGGGTTGATACTCTACGATCAGCGTGATGTTTTAACAATCAACCCGTGTTGCACGTACCAAAACAAGAGGGGTGTAGCTAGCAGAATTTGTTCACCGTGGTAACTCCCTACAAGTGTACGGCGTGGTTGGGATAAAAGCTTGTGTTTTTTCAGCGTAGTCTTTCATAAAATCTCCGATCTGTTCTCAGCTGACAGACTCATTTTTGAAAATAGGCTGCATTTCACTGAAATGTTCTTTTAGATGATCAGGTACATAAATATCACACTATATCAACCCGATTGAATCCATAACCCACTCCAACCATTCCCGAGCTAGCTGACCGTAGGGATCTGTTTTTTTTTTTTTTTTTTTTTTTCCGCTTTAAAAGCGTTTTCTTTTCTACGAATGACAGGGTGCTCTGTGGGCATGTCTTGCATGAGTGCAGCTAAATACAGCGCATTTGCATCAAATCCCTGAACAGCCTGTACCGGTTTGTCCTGATTACCACGAATGTGTGTTTTGTCTTTTTCGTGGTATCTGTGAAAGACAATAGACGGACCCTCGACAATGTTCTTTCGCAAAAGTGCTTGAACGTCTTTTTGTTTTTTGTTAAAAAGTGAAAAGTAGGTATCTGAAGACAACGTGTCAAACAGACACTTCAGTGTCACACCGGGGGACAGAAATAATACCGTCTTTCAGCAAATCAACTCGCAGACTAGCGTACATACTAATCTGATGCTGCAAAGCAACCAGAAACGGCCCTGTGTCTAGGTTGTTGTACCACACCAAAAAAAGCCTTCAAAGTCGTCATTTTGTTTTCAGTCCACACACGCTGACAAAAAGCGTACTCTGTATCAGAAATATTTGAGTTTTTGAGCTTACTAAAAAAAGCTGCATGGGGTGGGAGTTCTCTTTCGTCTAGTGTACTTAGACTAGTGACGTATTCATAGCAGAAAAAACCCTTTTGCTCTTCGACACCGAACGCCTAGAGGTACTTGGAATAACTAAAACCTGGCGCAAGAAAATTGTTGATGTCGAGAAACCGAAGTTTGTCTGTACAAAGACACATATATTGATTGTTACGTTTAACAACAAACTTGAAAGGAGGTCTTTTAGGGATCTTCTTTTTTCCCTCTGTTCGATAGGAAAGTCAGACAAAGGCGTGACATAAAAACTGGAAGACATGATGTTGTGAATGTCCTATTGTTGGTTGTTTGTGCTGTCTAATGGTTTATGTGGGTGTTATAAGGTACATTTACATCGAACACGAACTGTTCTACAGTCAGTCATACCTAATGTTAGGTTAGAGACTGTTCACACCTGAGTATTGCACCACAGAGATGCAAGACCTTACATGTTAGAACATATTGATTGATCAGCACCTAAAAATAGAAACGCGTAGTTAGACACTAGTGTGATGCGGTCAAAAAGGGGGTATAAAAAAAAAGTTCTTCTGGTGTTTACACCTGAGTATTGCACCACAGAGACGCAAGACCTTACATGTTAGACCATGTTGATTGGTCAGCATCTAAAAATAGAATCGCGTAGTAAGACACAGGTGTGATGCGGGTATAAAAAAAAAAGTTCTTCTGGGTGCTTACCCCCGAGTATTGCACCACAGAGACGCAAGACCTAAACATGTTAGAACTTGTTGGTTGTTCATTTGGTCACTGATTTCACCGAGAAAAGAAAGAAAGTCCTGCTTTGACAACTCAGGCGTGGTCGTTGTAAGACAGAGTGGTTATTGACTGAGGCATGAAAGAAAGACAAGTCACCCGACTCTTTGTTTTTGAGAAGAAAGGAGTGAGAAAAATTGATTTTGAAGCGTTTTGTTTTGCTCATGGAACAGATCAAGAAGCGACTCGTACCAATCAGGGAAATCAGAACAAGGGTTCCTCTTAAAAGAGAAAATGTGGCGCTTTTTTTACACACACTAATCGTGTAAGATATATAGAAGAATTACAACACCTGGTACACGCGTATAACCATTCGTTTCACAGAAGTATAAAAACAGCACCTGTTAAAGTTTGTCTCGCTAACAAAGAAACAGAACAAACGTAAGTTTTGTACGAACAACCCCCCAATGAAAACACCCAAAGGTAGGCTACAGGTTGGTGATCGTGTGAGACTAAGTAAAACACGACGACTCTTTAAAAAAGATTATTTACCTGCGTGAACAGAAGAATTATTTACAGTTAGCAATGTGTTGAAAACAACTCCAGTGACCTATAAGCTGAAAGACGCTCACGCAGAAGAACTACAAGGTAGTTTGTTTTTTTACAAAGAAGAACTACAAAAAGTAGGAGAGAAAGAAATGTATCGTATTGACAAAGTACTAAAAGAACGACTTGGTAAGGGAGGAAAAAAAGAGTATTTAGTGCATTGGTTTGGGTACCCAACGTCATTTTCTTTCTTTCTTTATTTGGTGTTTAACGTCGTTTTCAAACGTTCAAGGTTATATCGCGACAGGGAATGGGGGGGAAATGGGATAGAGCCACTTAATTGTTAATTGTTTCTTGTTCACAAAACCCAACGTCATTTGACACATGGATCTCAGCTGATAGTCTTAGACAGTATTCAGAGTAGTTATGGCTGAGGACGCCTTGTCTGCTGAAGATACAACTGTTGCTACTAACGTATTAGAAGAGACAACTACTGATACCAAGAGATTCTCTTGCTTGTGGTGTGTTTTTGGTTATCGCGCCCCTCGTAGTAAGATTGTATTTTTGTAAAACATTTTTTTTGTTTTTTTTTGTTTTTGTTTTTGTTTTGTTGATCAGATTTTTCTAATTTATATTGTAGTAGGTGTGTCTCTGTTTAATTTGACAAACTGGTGGGAATGTCCGGTCCACTGTTTGAACAAGGTTTTTGTGGGTTTTTGCAAAGAATGAGGCAAGGGTCCTTTGTGCAAAGCAAGACAGCGAAAGAGACACAGACCGTCAGTATAAGGAAAATGATGATGCTCGTCTTTTTGTAACTTGTGCAAGAACTGTGTGTTTGTGATGTAGTTAGGTAGACTACCGCAGACTCATCCGATAGGAAAGTCAGACAAAGGCGTGACATAGAAACTGGAAGACATGATGGTGTGAACAGAATACCGAGAGTTTGGGCGTTCGAGTCTAACTTGTTCTAGAATGTCATGGTCACTGATTTCACCGAGAAAAGAAAGAAAGTCCTGGTTTGAGTTGATCAGGTGTGGTCGTTGAAAAACAGAGTGGTTATTGACTGATGCATGAAAGAAAGACAAGTCAGTCATGGAACAGATCAGGGGGAAATCAGAACAAGGGTTCCTCTTAAAAGAGAAAATGTGGCGCTTTTTTACACACACTAATCGTGTAAGATTTGTAGAAGAATTACAACACCTGGTACACGTGTATAACCATTCGTTTCACAGAAGTATAAAACCAACACCTATTAAAGTTTGCCTCGCTAACAAAGAAACAGTTTGGTAAGTTTTGTACGGACAACCCCCAAAGAAAAACACCCAAAGGTAGGCTACAGGTTGATGATCGTGTGAGACTAAGTAAAACACGGCGACTCTTTAAAAAAGGTTATTTACCTGCGTGAACAGAAGAATTATTTACAGTTAGCAGTGTGTTGAAAACAACTCCAGTGACCGATAAGCTGAAAGACGCTAACGCAGAATAACTACAAGGTAGTTTTTTTTTACAAAGAAGAACTACAAAGCGTAGGAGAGAAAGAAATGTATCGTATTGACAAAATTTTAATGTGATGAGCCACGGATTAACCCTGCTTACCTAACGGTGGTTACACACGCCTCTTTGTTTGTCAGAAAAACAAAACTAAATCCAGCTGTAAGTCTTGTTCACGCAAAAGCCCTGGAGAGGTCCACAGCCAAATACCCTCTAAAATGAGTAGTTATGAAATCTTACGGGATCCCGCGTGGAAACCATAGTGCTGTTTTATACAATTTGTTTCTCAGGCAGCCACCAACACGCGTTGTAGTAGGACTAGTAGAGAGCGCTGCGTTTAACGGTAGCTACACAAAAAAAACCATTCAACTTTTAAAACCCACAACTTGAATTTTCTCTGCCTCTATGTTGCTGGAAAACAAGCCCCTGCAAAACCACTAACACCAGACTTTTGAAAACAGACAGTATGTGGGAAGTTTCTTTAGTTTGACCGCAGGAACAGGAGTGGGTGTTGGTGACGTCGGTAACAGATTTGTCTATGAATACTACTGTGGGAGTTTGCGTCTGGAACTAAAAGTTTAGTGCACCCCTGGTAGAGCCTGTTCACGTTATTGTGTATGCAGAAATGGCCTCGTTGCTAGAAAATGATCGGAGTAGGTAGGGTATCACTGATTTTACATCATGAATGGACTAGAGATCTCTCGCCTACTGTTAAGACACCCCGTGGCAAGACGGCCGTTTATGGGTGTTTACACCAGAGACCAACTTCCTTCTGAGATAAATTTACTTCACCCCTCGTCTTACGTCATAAACACAGACCCAGCACATAAGGTTGGGTCTCATTGGGTTGGTGTGTATTATGATGGTCAGGGGAATATTGAATATTTTGATAGTTTTGGTTTTAAACCGAATCACAAAGACATTGAAGGTGTTTTTTTTTTATGCGTCATTGGTTTGTGTTCTAAAACCAACGAACAGGTATTACAGGGGATGTTAAGTTCTACTTGTGGTTTGTTTGCAATGTATTTCATCATCAAAAAGAGTCAAGGTACAAGGCTCCGTGACATAATTTCTATTTTTTAACCCCCAAAACCCTGTTGTAAATGACCGTAAGTTCATAGCACTTTTTTAGAGATGTGTTAACGCAACAAGTCTAAAGCTGTTGTTGTAAAAAATAGTAACTGATGTCATAGTGTAAGGAGGTTATATATAAAGATGGTGTTGGCTAATTTTTTTTTACTAAATTCCCTGATCGAGCCACAAGACAACACCGCCTACTCTACACTACAGTCTACAAAGACAGTCTCCTAGAGGTAAAAGTTGTTTAACACTTTTGTTGTTGTTGTTGCTGAGAACGACAAAAGAGATGTTTGACGAGAAAGAGCCTCTGTTTAGCTCACCGCTACCCGAACCTGATATGTTTCCTTGGTTTTCACCAAGGAAACAGAAAGAACAGACGCGTGCGACCAAGTCAAAGAGGGGTGGTCTTGGCCAGTAAAGAATTTACTCGCCTGATCAAAGTCCGAGAAAGACTGTTGAAGCGACTTAAAACACAAACAGAAGTTGTAGCTATAGAAGTTTAAAAAAAACCACCAGACGTGTCAGAAGAGTCCAGAACAAAAAGAAGAAACACCAGCAGACGAACTACCTCACACACCTGTCAAATACTCGGAGAGCAGCAATCTGTTTGAAAACTGCTACCAGGAACCGGCTGGTGTGTCTACCTTCAACGACCTCGGTTACTATAACCCAACATTGTTAAATACGAAAGTCGCCCCACGTCAAGTTATGGGAGCGCCCCTTAAAAAGAGAAAATGTGTCGCTTTTTTACACACACTAATCGTGTAAGATATGTAGAAGAATTACAACACCTGGTACACGCGTATAACCATTCGTTTCACAGAAGTATAAAACAGCACCTGTTAAAGTTTGCCTCGCTAATAAAGAAACAGTTTGGTAAGTTTTGTACGGACAACCCCAAAAGAAAACACCCAAAGGTAGGCTACAGGTTGGTGATCGTGTGAGACTAAGTAAAACACGGTGACTCTTTAAAAAAGGTTATTTACCTGCGTGGTCAGAAGAATTATTTACAGTTAGCAGTGAGTTGAAAACAACTCCAGTGACCGATAAGCTGAAAGACGCTCACGCAGAAGAACTACAAGGTAGTTTTTTTGTTTTTTTTTTACAAAGAAGAACTACAAAAAGTAGGAGAGAAAGAAATGTATTGTATTGACAAAGTTTTAATGTGATGACCCACGGACTAAACCCTGCTTACCTAACGGTGATTACACACACCTCTTTGTTTGTCAGAAAATCAAAACTAAATCCAGCTGTAAGTCTTGCTCACACAAAAACCCTAGAGAGCTCCACAGCCAAATACCCTCTAAAAAGAGTAGTTATGAAATCTTACGGGATCCCGCGTGGAAACCTTAGTGCTGTTTTAGACAATTTGTTTCTCAGTCAGCTACCAAGACGCGTTGTAGTAGGACTGGGAGAAAGCGCTGCGTTTAACGGTAGCTACACCAAAAAGCCATTCAACTTTTAAAACCCACAACTTGAATTTTCTCTGCCTCTATGTTGATGGAAAACAAGTCCCTGCAAAACCACTAACACCAGACTTTGAAAACAGACAGTATGTGGGAAGCTTCTTTAGTTTGACCACAGGAACAGGGGTGGGTGTTGGTGACGTCGGTAACATAATTGTCTATGAAGACTACCTCGGAGGCTATACGCTGTATGTATTTGACCTGTCACCGTCAATGTTGGGTGGAGATCAGATTGAGCTGATGCGCTGTGGGAGTTTGCGTCTGGAACTAAAGTTTAGTGCACCCCTGACAGAGCCTGTTCACGTTATTGTGTATGCAGAAATGGACTCGTTGCTAGAAATTGATCGTAGTAGGCAGGTTATCACTGATTTTACATCATGAATGGTCTAGAGATCTCTCGCCTACTGTTAAGACACCCCTTGGCAAGACGGCCGTTTATGGGTGTTTACACCAGAGACCAACTTCCTTCTGAGATAAATTTACTTCACCCCTCGTCTTACGTCATAAACACAGACCCAGCACATAAGGCTGGGTCTCATTGGGTTGGTGTGTATTATGATGGTCAGGTGAATATTGAATATTTTGATAGTTTTGGTTTTAAACCGAATCACAAAGACATTGAAGGTGTTTTTTTATTTGTTTTTTTTATGCGTCATTGGTTTGTGTTCTAAAACCAACGAACAGGTATTACAGGGGATGTTAAGTTCTACTTGTGGTTTGTTTGCAATGTATTTCATCATCAAAAAGAGTCAAGATACAAGACTCCGTGACATCATTTCTATTTTTAACCCCCAAAACCCTGGTGTAAATGACCGTAAGCTCATAGCACTTTTTTCAAAGATGCGTTAACACAACAAGTCTAAAGCTGTTGTTGTAAAAAATAGTAACTGATGTCATAGTGTAAGGAGGTTATGTATAAAGATGGTGTTGTCTAATTTTTTTTACTAAATCCCCTGAGCGAACCACAAGACAACACCACCTACTCTACACTACAGTCTACAAAGACAGTCTCCTAGAGGTAAAAGTTGTTTAACACTTTTGTTGTTGTTGTTGTTGAGAACGACAAAAGAGATGTTTGACGAGGAAGAGTCTCTGTTTAGCTCACCGCTACCCGAACCTGATATGTTTCCTTTGGGACGAACCATTTTCGCGAGTGTCAGAACGTGGTGAAAACTTGTGAAAATCCACATCAGACATTACACCAACCAAGGAAACAGAAAAAAACAGACGCGTGCGACCAAGTCAAAGAGGGGTGGTCTTGGCCAGTAAAGAATTTACTCGCCTGATCAAAAGTCCGAGAAAGGCTGTTGAAGCGACTTAAAACACAAACAGAAGTTGTAGCTAGAGAAGTTAAAAAAAAACCACCAGACGTGTCAGAAGAGCCCAGAACAAAAAGAAGAAACACCAGCAGACGAACTACCTCACACACCTGTCAAATACTCGGAGAGCAGCAATCTGTTTGAAAACTGCTACCAGGAACCGGCTGGTATGTCTACCTTCAACGACCTCGGTTACTATAACCCAACATTGTTAAAATACGAAAGTCGCCCCACGTCAAGTTATTGGAGCGCACCTTAAAAGAGAAAATGTGGCGCTTTTTTACACACACTAATCGTGTAAGATATGCAGAAGAATTACAACACCTGGTACACGCGTATAACGCGTACACATTCGTTTCACAGAAGTATAAAACAGCACCTGTTAAAGTTTGCCTCGCTAACAAAGAAACAGAACAAACGTAAGTTTTGTACGAACAACCCCCCAATGAAAACACCCAAAGGTAGGCTACAGGTTGGTGATCGTGTGAGACTAAGTAAAACACGGTGACTCTTTAAAAAAGGTTATTTACCTGCGTGAACAGAAGAATTATTTACAGTTAGCAGTGTGTTGAAAACAATTCCAGTGACCTATAAGCTGAAAGACGCTCACGCAGAAGAACTACAAGGTAGTTTTTACAAAGAAGAACTACAAAAAGTAGGAGAGAAAAAAAAATGTATCGTATTGACAAAGTACTAAAAGAACGACTTGGTAAGGGAGAAAAAAAAAAGAGTCTTTAGTGCCTTGCTTTGGGTATCCAACGTCATTTGACACATGGCTCTCAGCTGGTAGCCTTAGACAGTATTCAGAGTAGTTATGTGTGAGGCTGTCTTGTCTGCTGAAGATACGACTGTTGATACTAACGTCTTAGAAGAGCCAACAACTGATACCAAGAGCTTCTGTGTGTGTGTGTGTGTGTGTGTGTGTGTGTGTGTGTGTGTGTGTGTGTGTGTGTGTGTGTGTGTGTGTGTGTGTGTGTGTGTGTGTGTGTGTGTGTGTTTGCACTTACATTTTTTTTCACCACACATATAACCCTACCTCTTACATAGCCTATCAACAACGAAGAAAAAAAAAGAAAAAAAAGAAAACAGTCATTATAACAACAACAACACCAACACTAGTCAGTGGGTTAGTTACGAAGGTTCGCTGTTTTATCTAGATGCCGTACACTGCTGTCTAGTGCAATTAAATGGGTTTCTCTGCGGTTGGTGGAGCCCTCTCTCTTTTATGGCGCTAATAACTATCAGAGGTGTCAGGATAAGGCGATAAAAATGGTACCCCTACTCTTTGCGGAGCCCCCTCGCCGATAAAACCACCAGAGGTGGCCAGCAGTTAGAGAAGTTTAATAGGAGGTGGTTTGCCTACCCCGAGGGTTGATTAGGGTTTAATGCTTAGATTAGTGCTAGACAAATGATGTGGGGTGGGTGGAGGAGTTAGCTCGACTGGTGAGGCGGGAGAGATGAGAGCTGATGTACAAAAATATAAAAAAGCTTTAACAACTAGACTCAGATAGCTACCTGTTGGTTTTATGTAGGTGTTATAAACACCGCAGGTACATTTACAACAACAAATGGTGTTTAACGTCGTTTTCAACCACGAAGGTTATATCGCGACGAAGGTACATTTACACCGAACACGAATTGTACCACAGGCAGTCATACAGAATGTTAGGTTAGAGGCTGCTCACATAGTTTTTTTTTTTTTACAAAGAAGAACTACAAAAAGTAGGAGAGAAAGAAATGTATCGTATTGACAAAGTACTAAAAGAACGACTTGGTAAGGGAGGAAAAAAAGAGTATTTAGTACATTGGTTTGGGTACCCAACGTCATTTTCTTTCTTTCTTTATTTGGTGTTTAACGTCGTTTTCAAACGTTCAAGGTTATATCGCGACAGGGAATGGGGGGGAAATGGGGTAGAGCCACTTAATTGTTAATTGTTTCTTTTTCACAAAACCCAACGTCATTTGACACATGGATCTCAGCTGATAGTCTTAGACAGTATTCAGAGTAGTTATGGCTGAGGACGCCTTGTCTGCTGAAGATACAACTGTTGCTACTAACGTATTAGAAGAGACAACTACTGATACCAAGAGATTCTCTTGCTTGTGGTGTGTTTTTGGTTATCGCGCCCCTTGTAGTGAGCTTGTATTTTTGTAAAACATTTTTTTGTTTTGTTTTTGTTTTTTTTGTTTTGTTGATCAGATTTTTCTAATTTATATTGTAGTAGGTGTGTCTCTGTTTAATTTGACAAACTGGTGGGAATGTCCGGTCCACTGTTTGAACAAGGTTTTTGTGGGTTTTTGCAAAGAATGAGGCAAGGGTCCTTTGTGCAAAGCAAGACAGCGAAAGAGACACAGACCGTCAGTATAAGGAAAATGATGATGCTCGTCTTTTTGTAACTTGTGCAAGAACTGTGTGTTTGTGATGTAGTTAGGTAGACTACCACAGACTCATCCGATAGGAAAGTCAGACAAAGGCGTGACATAGAAACTGGAAGACATGATGGTGTGAACAGAATACCGAGAGTTTGGGCGTTCGAGTCTAACTTGTTCTAGAATGTCATGGTCACTGATTTCACCGCGAAAAGAAAGAAAGTCCTGGTTTGAGTTGATCAGGCGTGGTCGTTGAAAAACAGAGTGGTTATTGACTGATGTATGAAAGAAAGACAAGTCAGTCATGGAACAGATCAGGGGGAAATCAGAACAAGGGTTCCTCTTAAAAGAGAAAATGTGGCGCTTTTTTACACACACTAATCGTGTAAGATTTGTAGAAGAATTACAACACCTGGTACACGCGTATAACCATTCGTTTCACAGAAGTATAAAACCAACACCTATTAAAGTTTGCCTCGCTAACAAATAAACAGTTTGGTAAGTTTTGTACGGACAACCCCCAAAGAAAAACACCCAAAGGTAGGCTACAGGTTGATGATCGTGTGAGACTAAGTAAAACACGGCGACTCTTTAAAAAAGGTTATTTACCTGCGTGAACAGAAGAATTATTTACAGTTAGCAGTGTGTTGAAAACAACTCCAGTGACCGATAAGCTGAAAGACGCTAACGCAGAATAACTACAAGGTAGTTTTTTTTACAAAGAAGAACTACAAAGCGTAGGAGAGAAAGAAATGTATCGTATTGACAAAATTTTAATGTGATGAGCCACGGATTAACCCTGCTTACCTAACGGTGGTTACACACGCCTCTTTGTTTGTCAGAAAAGCAAAACTAAATCCAGCTGTAAGGCTTGCTCACGTAAAAACCCTGGAGAGGTCCACAGCCAAATACCATCTAAAAAGAGTAGTTATAAAATCTTACGGGATCCCGCGTGGAAACCTCAGTGCTGTTTAGACAATTTGTTTCTCAGTCAGCTACCAACACGCGTTGTAGTAGGACTGGGATCGGAGAAAGCGCTGCATTTAACGATAGCTACACCAAAAATCCATTCAACTTTAAAACTCACAACTTGAATTTCCTCTGTCTCTATGTTACTGGAAAACAAGTCTCTGCAAAACCACTAACACCCGATTTTGAAAACAGACAGTATGTGGGGAGTTTCTTTAGTTTGACCACAGGAACAGGGGTGGGTGTTAGTGACGCTGGTAACGGAATTGCCTATGAAGACTATCCCGGAGGTTATACGCTGTATGTATTCGACTTGTCACCGTCAATGTTGGATGGAGATCAGCTTGAGTTGGTGCGCTGTGGGGGGTTTGCGTCTGGAACTAAAGTTTAGTGTACCCCTGGTAGAGCCTGTTCGCGTTATTGTGTATACAGAAATGGCTTCCATCTGTTTGAAAACTGCTACCAGGAACCGGTTGGTATGTCTACCTTCAACGACCTCGGTAACTATAACCCAACATTGTAAAATACAAAAGTCACCCCACATCAAGTTATGGGAGTCCTTAAGGGGCGGGGATATAGCTCAGTTGGTAGCGCGCTGGATTTGTATTCAGTTGGCCGCTGTCAGCGTGAGTTCGATCCCAGGTTCGGCGGAAATTTATTTCACAGAGTCAACTTTGTGTGCAGACTCTCTTCGGTGTCCGAACCTCCCCCCGTGTACACTACATTGGGTGTGCACGTTAAAGATCCCACGATTGACAAAAGGGTCTTTCCTGGCAAAATTGCTTAGGCACAGTTAATAATTGTCTACCTATACCCGTGTGACTTGGAATAATAGGCCGTGAAAGGTAAATATGCGCCGAAATGGCTGCAATCTACTGGCCGTATAAAATTTCATCTCACACGGCATCACTGCAGAGCGCCTAGAACTGTACCCACGGAATATGCGCGATATAAGACTCATTGATTGATTGATTGATTGATTGATTGATTAAGACAAACAACCAAACTAGGACCTGGCTTTTTAAAAAAACCATCTAAAGTAGACAAGTGTAAAACAACAAGACGGTGTTGAATACAAAAAAAAATTATCATTGACAATCATGTTTTGGCTTTTTGTTTTAATGTATGTGTATGCAAAATGTTAATTTTTTTGGTTTTTAATACTCAAAAGACTGTTGTCACTTTTTATAATAAAATGATCATATTGAAAAGTTAATAACTATGTGTCTGTATAATTCTTGAAGGCTACCGTGAGCAGTTTTATGTGTTTTGTTACTCTTTACGTCTGACTTTTTAGTGCCTTCTTGTTTGGAAGTACTTGTGTAAACGTGCGCATATGTGTGTGTGTGTGTGTGTGTGTGGGTGTGTGTGTGTGTGTGTGTGTGTGTGTGTGTGTGTGTGTGTGTGTGTGTGATCGGAGGTGTGTGTGTGTGTGTGTGTGTGTGTATGTGTGTGTGTGGGTGTGTGTGATCGGAGGGGTGTGTGTGTGTGTGTGTGTGTGTGTGTGTTTGCACTTACATTTTATTCCCACCACACATATAACCCTACCTCTTACATAGTCTATCAACAACAAAATAACAAAAACAAAATAACACCTATGTGGCTATGACATACCCTATCAAAACCTTGTGCGTGAACCCCACTGCCGGCAATCAAACACAGAGGGAGGGTCAATTACTGTCAATAGAAAGGAGGCGGCTCAGTAACCCAGCCGCGTTAAGCACCAATAAAAAAAGGCCGGGGGGGCAGTAATCCTGTCATTACCCCAGCTGGAGTGGTCATTAGTACCGAGCACCCTGTCTGTACAGGCACATGAAATCACATGACAAAATATAAAACGCAATAAACCGTTTAAACGCAATATCTCCTTATCACTACTTAAACACAGGCACCTTAACCTATAACCTTCTATCAAAATACGGCTGCGCGGCTGCGCAGCTGCGCAGGGGGTGAGGCATACCTCTCCCTACTACTCAGACCTGTTTCCTGACCGTTCGCAGTAGCAATGTTGACCAACGAGAGAACAAGGCAAAGAAGGCGAATGAACAAAAATGAACTCCGACTTTGGTCAGACATTCTTTAGAGGAGTATTGGAACCATGACGTCAAATCTGTTAGCAAGTAATGACGTTTCACACGGTACGGGTTCATGTGACTCGGTGGCCCTAGTCTCGGCCATTGTGGACACTCGATCGATTAAAATGATCTGACACCGATCTGGTCGCAATAACGCAGAATTCATCATTTTCTGTTGTTTGTTACCAGAAGTCGCAATTGTTTTGGGGGCAAGCAACTCCCGTAAACCAGAGTGAAGCCCCTTTAGTTGTCATTAGTTGCATGTCCGTTCATACGACGCGCAGCAGACAGCTGCTTTCCTCTGTGATTAAATATTCATTATTGCGACCAGCTCGGTGTTCGTTTTACGTGTACGGACCAGTAATTACTGAGTAATGTTCAAATGAAGCGTTGAAAATCCATAGCTCAGAATCCAGTCTACAGACAATTCAAGTTTGATTAAAGGGACAGACACACACATACACACACAGACACAGACACACGCACAATCACACACACACACACACACACACACACACACACACACACACACACACACACACACACACATACACGCACAATCACAATCACACAAACACACACACACGCGCGCGCGCGTGCGCACCAATTAGACAAATAAACACAGACTTTCCGGTTTGTTATTCGTTTAAGCCTATTATTTGAGTGAACAATTTAGAATGTTCAGAACAATGTGCAGCAAGTATGTCGTTTGCAAGATCATGCAACATTTTTAATTTAAAAAACTAATTTAATCTGTACTGACACAAACATAATATTACAAGCTTAGTGGCTAGATCATACATTCTTTCTTTTTTTTGCAGAATTTAAATCCTTAATAATTAACTAGCAAACCGCGTTCAAGGTAAATAACCACTGACCAGTACTTTATGAAACAACATACATAGTATAGTCGCTGAGGGTTGTGGACCTAACATTCACTTGGGAGTACGATACAGCCTTCACCCACAGGCAGGATTCACACATTTTAACTGTCTTGGTCAGTATTGTACAATTAGAAAATGTTAGCTGGTATAGCGGCAGGTTACAGCTGAAATACGACGTTCAGTTTGCACCCATCCATCTCCTTCTTGTACAGGGCGTCGAACTCCTCGTTCTGCTCTTTCGTAAACCAGTTCTTCCAGTCCCCGACTTGTCCTGAAACAGAATACCGATTGGGGTCAGGTACGAGCAATACTGAGGCATTGACGTAACCAGTTAACCCGGTCTCCGTCTTTTTCTGAAACAGAATACCGATTTGGGGACAGATACAATTGAGTCATTGACGTTATTATGTTTACCCAGTCTATGTATGGTCCTGAAACCAAATACTGATTTGGGTTCAGGTACGAGCAATATTGAGCCATTGAGGTTAACCAGTTCAGCCAGTCTCCGTCTTTTCCTTCGACAGTATACCGATTTGGGGTCAGGTAAGATCAATACTTTGAACGGTTGAAAACGACGTTAAACACCAAATAAAGAAAGAAAGAAAGATCAATACTGAAGGATTGACAATGTTGGTGTTTCGTTTTACGTCTATTCAACCAGTATGGCTATGCGGAACCGAAGCAAAATTGTGTCTTTTCTCAGTTGACATGGCAGTCTCCGTACAGAGGTAGGCCTATTGGCGAACATCAGAGCAGTACAAGTAAGCAATCCAAAGATAGTGCTGTTGTTACGTGGCAAAATATCAACCGAATTAGTTACCAGCCGAAAGAAAGGAGGGGCATAACCTCACCAGAACCGACCATTGTCTGCTTACCGTATAAAATACACGACTTACACACGAACTGTTACCAAACCGATACGCTATTTAGGACCGATGCAAGTGGGTTTTTGCCTTTCTCGTGTGATCTTGACGCGAGGTGGCGCCAGTTACCAGCCAAAAGAAATAGGGGGCAGAACAGCCCATTCTGCCGAGCAGGTGTTGTTACAAAGGGAGGCAACCGCCTCACCCTGCCTCGCACACATACCTTGATGGCCTCCTCGTAGACAGCCACATGAACGGGTATGTCGGGGTGGGCGGCTATCTGTCTCTCCCAGTCACGGACATTGTCGAACCAGCGATTACACCACACTGCAACACAGCCCATAGTACAGGTTATGATTTGACACTGTCGTCAAAGGTGAGAGCCGTGTAAATCATACAAATAGTGAAGCATGGAGAGGTGCACATAGGCTAGTCTTGCCAGGCAGGACCCACGGTAGCCAAGAGCCGTCCAGACCTCATACGGCGTGTGTGTGTTTGTTTGTGTGTTTGTGTGTGTGCGTGTGTTTGTGTGTGTGTGTGTGAGTGTGTGTTGGGTGTGTGTGTGTTAGTGTGTGTGTGTTGGGTGTGTGTGTGTTGGGTGTGTGTGTGGGTATGTGTATGTGTGTGTGTGCGTGTGTGTGTGTGTGTGCGGGTGTGTGTGTTTGAGTGTTTTCCATGTCTATAGCCGACCCCCAGTGTGCATGTAGAGATGCAGGAAGTCAGGCCACGACCCCGGGTAGCCCAGTGCTGTCCAGTCCCTCATGTGGTTGTGAAGCGACACCGCTATGTCCTTGGGGTTACGCAGCAGGTACACGATCTTCGTCTTCTTCTGTGAATACGTAGAGGTGTAAAGGTAGACATACACAGACTGGTTTACACAACACGCGCGCACTAACACACACACGCAAAGACAGACAGGCTTACACACATACGTACATACACATGTACACGAACCAGTGCACACATCCTAGCTCGCACACACACACACACAAACACACACACACATAGACACTCGCACCTATATGTGTGGATGGTTACCTAAGAGGCGGCACTGGGTGCAGTGCCTTTCTAGTGCACTTGCACTACAACAGCACTGGGTGCAGTACTCGCTCCGGCATCGAAGTATTGTGCACTAAAAAATGCACAAAATTTGACCTATTTCGTCGCCTATAGAGGACGGAAAGAATGTCATTTTGAACATTGTTATGACATTCTTTCCGTCAAAAAAGTCAATTTAACGGTGTTAAATGAAGCGACCATCCACACAATTAGGTTGCCATCCAGAGTTTAGGTTGCCATCCACGTGTGGATGGTTGCCTTATGGTGATTTAGGCAACCAAACCTGTGGAAACGGGGGTACACACACACACACAAATGCCAGAACATACAGACAGACAAAAGCCGCCAGACCCCATCACAAACAGAACTCTACAATCCACAGGTGTTGCCTCCACACACACACACACACACACACACACACACACACACACACACACACACACACACACTCGCGCACAGATAGACAGACATATGCAAGGAGGCAGAGAGACACAAACACACACATCCACTAAGCCCTCTAAATCCCCACACGCACCGTCACCCCCACCCCCGTCCCGCTTCTCCAACCCCCCCCCCCCCCTCCAAGACACACGTACACCAAAATCAACTTGCTTCCTACACACACACTTCCCTCCTCAAGCCCCCCCGCCCCCCTCACACACACACACACACACACACACACACACACCTCCAAAGCCTGTGTAGGCAGCCAGTGGAAGGGCACGTGCGTGTTGAAGACACGGGGGGAGGGGAGGCCACTCATTTTCTCCATTGTTCATGATGAACACATACTGCTTGTGACGAACTGGAACTGACAAAGAACGCCAATTTATTTTTTAGTATTATTTTGTAAGCGAGGAAAACACACGCACACACACACACACACACACACACACACACACACACACACACACACACACACACACACACACACACACACACACACACACACACACACACACACACTCAAACACTCAAACAAACAAAACACCCACTGATACTGCGCAGTATGGCAGTAACCATCAGTGGCCATCAAACACGAAAATGGCCGCGCTTGCGAGGCTTTCCGCCCATTTACTTTTAAGGAGGATCATCATAGTCCAGCATGATTGGTATATTTTCCTACAAAATGCGAGGCTTTCCGCCCATTTACTTTTTAGGAGGATCATCATAGTCCAGCATGATTGGTATAATTTCCTACAAAATGCGAGGCTTTTCCGTCCATTCAATTTATAATGCTTTTAAGGAGGATCATCATAGTTCAGCATGATTGGTGCATGATTGATATCATTTCCTACAAAGTGCGCAACAGTTGACATGTTTGTCGTTCGCCGACTGCTGAGAGTAAATGTTCAGGGCTCCCCATTGCGCGCGTCCCTGCGTCCTATACGCACAAGAAGCCGAAATCACGTACTAGAAAGTCATGGAGGGGGTCCAGGGACGCACTAAACCTACAAAGAGCGGGTCCCGGGACGCACTCTATTTCCTCTGTCGTGCGTCCCGTATACTCCTTTCAGACTTTAGTCGTCAGCTAAGTCAAAGTGCAAACACAAATTATCCCATTTTCACGCGGGAACAAAGTGTTCGTGTGTGTTGCATTTGACTTGGTATAGTTGAAATGTCCTCCTCGAATATTCAGGTAAAAAAAAAAAAAGTAAAAAATCACAGTGTTCGCGATTACACTGCGTTAAACGTAAACAGGGGGTTTGGGGACCCGGGACTCTTGGGACTCTCTAAAACTCTGTTAAGGGGGTCCACGGACCCTCTAAACATTAAAAGTGGGGGTACCGGGACCCTCTGGGACGGGCGTTCGTGGGGAGCCCTGAGTAATAATATGGATACGTGTTCGTTTATCCTCAGCGTGATGTCTCTCTGTCGTCGCGATATAACCTTCGTGGTTTAAAACGACGTTAAACACCAAATAAAGAAAGAGTAAATGTAAAAATAGTCAATCAATCAGTTAATCGATCAAGACAAATACACCAACGAATCATTTAATCGGTCAATCGATCACCATGAAAAATCACAAGAACACGAACAGTATAATTATATTAGAAATACCGCGCTTTGGTAAGCCTGACTTATACAATTGGAGACTCGCGACAAAAAAACCAAAAATAAATAAATAAAAAATAAAAATCCGCATACGAACGCCATCCAGATTGTCACCTAAATTTATGTAACAGTAACAGATGGTGGGTGATAACCTGCTTGTTGAATCCAACTGCAGAGCAATCACACAGGAACGCCAGCCAAGAACGCTAATCGCAGTGACACTGCATGGCGGTGTATCCTTGGCGGATTATGACATTATTCAGTTATTCTGCAGAAAAAACAGAAATGCTGGAGAAAAACCGTTCTTTTGTGCAGCATTTCTGCATGTCATCTTTCGCGAGAGCAACGTTTGTTTAAAACGGTGATGTTGTTTTACTGCAGAAAAACTTTTCACACTTTTTCTTCAGCATTTTGGCATTATTCCGTTATTCTGCAGAAAAACAGAAATGCAGGAGAAAAACTGTCTTTTCTGCAGCATTTCTGCATAATGTCATTTGGGGCGTTTCAATAAAAATTTCTGTACAGTCTATTATTGCCATCAAATTTGTCAGGGGCTGGCTGCGGTATCTCAGAGGTTTTGTGGCAAGAACCGTTTCAAGGTCTGGCATCCTCACCAGTGCCTTAAGCACTGCAGCTAAACCTTTTATCCATGAAGTAAAAATCTTTCCTGCAAGGCTGGCAGAGATTTGGAATCGGTCAGCCAGATCTCGAAGATCCAACCCCAAACTAAGCCTCATCAGTACAAGCACGAGTTCATCTATACTTCTGAGAAACCTGGAAGGTCTAAATCTTGCTGGAGCCTTTGTGAAATTCCTCTTCCGTGCAGAGCCTTTTGAAATACCTTGCCAACGCCTCACCACAAAACGTTGAACATAATCATGGAGAATCTGTACCACTGCCTTGCTTTCAATTCCTGTGTAATAATTCACGTTTCTGGCTGTTAAAAATCCATCAAAAATGTTCGGGGGCACTTTTGTCTTCTTTTTCTTCTTCTTCAACACTTTTGGCTTTGGTTGTGACTCCTCCTTTAATCTCAGCTCTTTGCGTACTTCCTCTAGTTCTTCAGTTCAACAACCTGTTTTTCCAGCTTGGCACACTGCTTTAGACCTTGCACGATCTGAAGAAACATGGACCGCATTTGTTTGCTGAGTAGCAGGACCACTGAAAACAATGTGAAGCAGTTGAGCAGAAGTTGGTGGTTTCCAAGTTGCTGCTCTGAAGCAACTGCCATCTCCACCTCAGGGTCATCAACGATGCAGTTCTCTTCTGGGTGAAGGCTGGACTGCGGTGTCTTCATACATCAAAACTCGATTCACCTGAAAAAGAGAAAGCCAATGAATTTACTTTTATTTATTTTTATTAAATAAACAAATATTAATAAAAAAAAATATTTTAAAAAGCTGTAACTTTCACAGTAAACTAGATCAAGCAGGATGAAACAAACTAGGTATAATCTTAAAACAACTGGCACAAGTTATGACTAGAACTACCAGATGTGAGTATGCGATGTGAATGTTGCTACATGCATGGTTGATTGATTGATTGGTTGATTGATTTTGCACACACACAGTCAAGCGTGTAATTTCTCTTTTAGAGATGAATAAAGATTATTGTATTGTATTGTATTGTATTGTATTGTATTGTACCATATCCTGATATCACAAAAGGTCTTACTTTTTTCTCAAACTGTGGATAACCAAGGTGTTGAGTGGGGTATGGATTGTCCTCGGTCGGTCTGACATCCTTGAAATGTAAAGAACATATCCGCTGGTCTTTGGATGGGGAGATCAGCTTACTGGTCCCTGGATGCACTCTGTTGATTAAGTTCTTCCACTTGTCCCGTTGCACTGGTTTAGTCTTGCGAGTTGGTATCGTCCACAAACTGTAAAACAAACAAAAAGCACATGTATACCCTTAATTAAACAAGTTAACGTTAAACTCAAAGAATTGTTTACAGTAAAAGAACGAGATAATGATGATGTACCCCACATCACACCTGCAGTCTATTGTTTCTTTTTTGTTTTGTTTTTTCTACTAAAAAGATAGAAAAACAGCAGCAAATTGATCATCATAAATTGTATGTGTGAGTGAGAGAGAGAGAGAGAGAGAGAGAGAGAGAGAGAGAGAGAGATGAGAGATGAGAGATGAGAGATAGAGAGAGATGAGAGAGAGAGCTGAGAGAGAGAGCTGAGAGAGAGCTGAGAGAGAGAGCTGAGAGAGAGAGAGCTGAGAGTGAGAGCTGAGAGTGAGAGTGAGAGAGAGCTGAGAGAGAGAGCTGAGAGAGAGAGAGCTGAGAGAGAGAGCTGAGAGTGAGAGCTGAGAGTGAGAGAGAGCTGAGAGAGAGAGCTGAGAGAGAGAGCTGAGAGAGAGAGCTGAGAGAGAGCTGAGAGTGAGAGCTGAGAGTGAGAGTGAGAGAGAGAGAGAGAGCTGAGAGAGAGAGAGAGAGAGAGAGAGAGAGCTAGCTGAGAGTGAGATCTATGTACACTGTGAACACATTACCTCAGTATCCTTTACTTTGCAACAGACTTTAAGAAGTTTAACAGCTGGTTAAAAACGTATGTAAAACCCGACAAGGGAGACACAAGGAAAAAGAACCTCGAAACTGAAAGCAGAAAATTAAAAAGAAACAAGGAGTACTTCTGACAAGCACAAAAACATGGCTTCTGACAAGCACAAACACATGGCTTCTGACAAGCACAAACACATGGCTTCTGACAAGCACAAACACATGGCTTCTGACAAGCACAAAAACATGGCTTCTGACAAGCACAAAAACATGGCTTCTGACAAGCACAAAAACATGGCTTCTGACAAGCACAAACACATGGCTTCTGACAAGCACAAAAACATGGCTTCTGACAAACACAAACACATGGCTTCTGACAAGCACAAACACATGGCTTCTGACAAGCACAAACACATGGCTTCTGACAAGCACAAACACATGGCTTCTGACAAGCACAAACACATGGCTTCTGCACACACTTGCAACATTCACCAAAAAGGAGCTTTGCAGTCACAGTTGTTAGATTCCCTCGCCGATGCATGGACAGGACATATTTCTTTCTTCCATTTCTTCAGACGGTAGCTACCATTACTACACTTAGAAATGGCACAGTGGTAAGACATTGCGATAAACAAGGTAAACACGACTTTAGAAAAGTGACATGATTGTACTGATGTAGGACGCCGGGCGCTGGTACGTGCCGGCGGAAAGGAAGTCAGACAGACAAAATACATTCGTGTCACGCACAACTATTGGTAATTCTGGATGAGTCCATCTCTCGCGTGCTCCAACATTACAATGAGCCAGTACAAAATTCTGCAGAATAAGTGTAAACAGGTTTTCTGCAGTAAAACAACAGCACCGTTTTACTGCAGCATTCTTGATTTCAATTTTACTGCAGAAAAATTTTTTGCTCCAGAAAAACCCGTTGCTTCGGCGAAAGATGACATTATGCAGAAATGCTGCAGAAAAGACAGTTTTTCTCCAGCATTTATGTTTTTCTGCAGAATAACTGAATAATGCCAAAATGCTGAAGAAAAAGTGTAAACAGTTTTTCTGCACTAAAACAACATCACCGTTTTACTGCAGCATTCTTGATTTCAATTTTACTGCAGTAAAACTGTTTTACTGCAGAAAAAAACCCGTTGCTCTCGCGAAAGATGACATTATGCAGAAATGCTGCAGAAAAGACAGTTTTTCTCCAGCATTTCGGTTTTTCTCCAGAATAACTGAATAATGTCATAATCCGCCAAGAGCCAGTACAAAATGCTGCAGAAAAAATGTAAACAGGTTTTCTGCAGTAAACCAACAGCACCGTTTTACTGCAGAATTCTTGATTTCAATTTTACTGCAGTAAAATGTTTTGCTGCAGAAAAAAACGCTGCTTCGGAGAAAGATGACATTATGCAGAAATGCTGCAGAAAAGACGGTTTTTCTCCAGCATTTCGTTTTTTCTGCAGAATAACTTAATAATGTCATAATCCGCCAAGGATATTGTTCTTCCGGGCCTAGTTTCTGTCACCAGAAACTAATGTGTTGAAGTCTTCGGGATGGGGACTGGGTGGGTATTTTGACCCGTTTAGGGTCAACACTTGTTGTAATAATGGACTTGAATAAATTGGTAGCAACACAAATTACAACAAAAACACTGTCTCCCGCAAGCAAGTATAAAACCATCCCTTTACTCTTCACTTGTCAGTGTGCTTCATAACGGCATAATCTGTTGCGTGAAGTGCAGTCTGTTGAAGATTTCATCATGAATACAATGGGGCTTCGTGCTATGCTGTGTCTGGCTGTGCTGGTGGCTGTTGTGGACATGTTCGGTAAAGGGCCGTTCACATCGCAGACTTTCAACCAACTTTCCCCCAACTTTTGTTGGTTTGAAATCGCTACCAAGTTGTTCCGGCCAAGTCGGCTGAAAGTCTGCCATGTGAACGGCCCCGACGATTTAGGACAGATTTTGCCGCGACTCGAAAACTCAGTAATGTTGAGCTTTGCTCGATTTGGCCTTGACTTGGTGCAGATTTTGCCCAGACTTTTCTAATCGCGCTTACTGATTGGTTAGCGCTAGCCAATCTGCTCTTACCGCATAATGTCAAATTATGAGGTAGCTCCGATAGCTTCAAGTCTGGCGAGAATCGCCGCTTAAATCTAGTTTGAGCGTTGCGCTGTTCACGTGGGCAGCGATTTTGATTTGACTTGGCGCCGACTAAAATCGCTTGAAAGTTGGTGGAAAGTTGGTATAAAATCTGCCATGTGAACAGCACTTTAATTGTTTACATTTTCTCTTGCTTAATTGCGGATTTTCGGCATGCCGGTCGGTCGGTCTGTTCGTTCGTCAGTGTGGGGCTCTGTGTTTGTCTGTGTCTCCACGCAGATTGTCTGTTTGTCTCGGTTCTCGTGAAACTGCAGTCTGAAATAGCAAAACGGTCTCTCCAGTAAGTGTATCGGTTGACCATCTCGTTTTACATGTGCTATGTTCACCCCTGTGTAGTAAGTTGTATGTTGATAGTGAGCTTTTATAATCTTTTTGAAGTCTTGCACATATATATATAACTCGTGTTTTGAGAATGAAAGTCGCTTGTTCATTTTGATGCTTGTTATTCTCTCAAATGCCAGGAGACTGCATGGTTCCGAACAACTCCCCAATCACTCTATTGCACATGTCATATACATTTAGAGCGCTTATATACTTCCCTCTGTTTATCAGATCGTATTTTGACGAGTAGACTTGTCTCCCACTCTACAGTTATGCATCCCAGTCAGCGGCGCTCTGCAGAGGTCGACGTGTGCACTGCAGGCTTGGAGCAATGGAGTCAGTACGGCGCCTGCGCGGGTTATCAGCTGGGTAACTTTTCACGGAGCCTGGGGAACACAGAACTCCGAACCAAACAGAACTTCGAGGACTCCTTGAAGGAGTTGTGTGGGTAAGAAGAGTGCGTGTTGTTTTAACGCGAGACGCAGTAACGTTATACTCATACATGTGATATGATGTATTTTACATGTTTACATTATATAGATGTACAAAACATCATTTTTGGGAGACTTTTTCGGGACAACAACAACAAAATTAAAAATAAACGGCCGCAGGGTCTGATTCGTTGAAATCACACCAAATCTCAATTTCAACCAATCCAACACCGCGGCTGATTCCAATCCGGTTGCTCTCTCTCTCTCTCTCTCTCTCTCTCTCTCTCTCTCTCTCTCTCTCTCTCTCTCTCTCTCTCTTTCTCTCTCTCTCTCTCTCTCTCTCTCTCTCTCTCTCTCTCTCTCTCTCTCTCTCTCTCTCTCTCTCTCTCTCTCTCTCTCTCTACGGTCTAATGACCAGAGTTGTATCCCCGAGCTAGCAATACACGAAGTAGGTAAATATATTTCTGAATTGAAAAATAAAAAATCTGTGGGCGTGGACACTATCAGTACTTATATCTTAAAACTTTCTCTTCCGTATGTTGTTGAACCCTTAACGTTTTTGTATAATCTATGTATTAAAACTTGTGTATTCCCTGAGGGCTGGAAGTGCGCCAAAGTTATTCCTATTCCAAAGACATCGGATTCTACTGACATTAATAACTTCCGTCCCATATCCATCCTCTCAGTACTTTCAAAGCCTCTTGAGAGGCATATTCATAAGCACGTGGCCCATCATATGGAATGTTACAACCTTTTCTACCAGTTCCAATCTGGCTTCCGTAAATTTCATTCTTGTTCCACGGCCCTTGTCCGTCTGTGTGATACCTGGTTCTCAGCTATAAACGATTCTAAAATCGTCGGTACCGTTTTCCTCGATCTGAGGAAAGCCTTTGAAACAGTAGACCATACTCTTCTCATTCGCAAGCTTGAGTATTACACGCACAGCAGTCACAGGGTAAACCTGCTTACATCATTTTTATCAAATAGAACCCAGCGCGTCTACGTAAACGGTCAATATTCAGGCGATGGTTACTTAAAATGCGGAGTTCCTCAAGGTTCTATTTTGGGGCCCTTATTATTTTGCATTTTTATCAACGACCTGCCCTTGCATATAAAAAATAACAATGTGTCTTGTGAGCTCTTTGCCGATGACAGTTCCCTTCACTCGTCCTCAAAAACGTTAAATCAGGTGCAATACGATCTTCAACAGGGAATAAATGATGTTTTTAAATGGTGCGTTCAAAATAAAATGACATTACACCCAGAGAAATCAAATAGTATGGTCATAACATCCAGACAGAAACACCAGAGAGCACCCCTTATTCTTAACCTTAAGCTGAACACTGATCCCATAGAGCAGGTTAAATCACACAAGGTATTAGGAATCGTAGTTGACCAGGAGCTTCGGTCGAATGTACATATCAATAATATCTGCAAAAAGCTCTCCAAAAATCTGTATCTTTTATCCAGATTAAAACCCTTCGTAGAAGCGGAAGGTCTAAAAATGTTTGTTGTGGCACACTGCCAATCTTTTATCAATTATGCTTCTACTGTATGGTACGGTGCGAGCGAAAATCTGCTTAAAAAATTAAATTCCCTGCACAGAAGAGGGGCAAAGCTAATTGTTACTAACCCGTATCTGTCAACGTCAGAAAAGCTCAAAGCTGCTAGTTTACTTTCACTGCAGGAGCAGTTTGACTATAACATTGCAGTGTTAATGTACAAGGCACTCCATGGGCTAGCACCACCATACTTGAATGCATTCATAACCGAGGCTCCTGAGAGATACGGATCAGATAAATATCTACTACCAAGGACCCGTGTAGATCTATATAAAACTAGTTTTGCCTTTGCTGGGCCGTCAAGGTCACACCGGTGACACTGTGACGGTTCCCCTACGCTTTGTGTTCGGTGCCCTGACCCTTTGTGTTCGGTTCCCACTCGGTTCCCACACGCCAAAATTCGCGGACAAAACATCCATTTATGGTAGTATTACGCAATGTTGCTCTCTGAGAATGGTCTTGTTAGATCTGTGAGTGTTTACACTACATGCCTAGGTGCTGTTGGATTGAAGGTTTTTGATATTTTAGCCGTTATTAGGTAGAATGCCTTCCACTTTACTGCAAAACTGCATAATTCGTAGCATCGGCAAGAAATATCCTACCAAAAAATGCCTGCTTGGAACTGTCGTTGGTCCAGCAAAAAGTTCAACATGTCTGTAGCAGACAGCCCAAGTTTCAAGATTGTAGGGCCATCCAAACAGCCGTAATAATAAAAACAACAAAAGTAGTCAGTGAAATTGGCTGTGTTCGGTCCCCCCACACTTTTGTGACGTAGGCGTGACGGTTCCCATAATTCATTGTGTCGGTCCCCACTTTCTGTGTCGGACCCCACTTTCGACCTAATTTCTCTGTGACGGACCCCACAACCAGCCTATTTTGTGTCGGTCCCCACACCTTCTTGGATTTATGACTTGCCGGTTACTTGTATCATTGTATTCATTGAATCTAATTGTCTCGGAGTTATTTTTCAGCAAAAACCGGCAAGGCAGCACCTTTTGTGATACCAAGTAAGTCAGATGACATCAGTATGTGTGTGTGTGTGTGTGTGTGTGTGTGTGTGTGTGTGTGTGTATGTGTGTGAGAGAGAGAGAGAGAGAGAGAGAGAGAGAGAGAGAGAGAGAGAGAGAGAGATTGACACCTTTCCAGATCACTCCGGTTATGCGACACTACCGCGAGCGTCACTACCGCGTGTCACACTACGGCGAGTACGACACTACCGCGTGTAACACTACCGCGTGTCACACTACCGCGAGTACGACACTACCGCGAGTATAACACTGCCGCGTGTCACACTACTGCGCGTACCACAACCGCGAGTACCATATCCGTAGAGAGAACGCATGCAAACTTACTTCTTGTGAGTTTGTGTTCTAACGGCTTTGATTGGAAGCAACCCATTCTATATGTATTCTGATAGTGTGTTCTGATCGTTTTGAGTTCTTGGTTAGCATGACAAACATTGAATTAGTGTCCAGAGAACAGACCAGGCCTTTTTGTTTTATATTTCAAGGAAACATTTCAACCTTTGCCTTCAGCCATGGAAGTCATAAAATGACACGCGGTAATGTTATACTCGCGGTAGTGTGACACGCGGTAGTGTTATACTCGCGGTAGTGTCGTACTCGCGGTAGTGTCGTACTCGCGGTAAGTTCTGTTTCCGTACCCGCGACAGCGGCAGCGACAAAAGAAAACGCGCGCAAACGCGTGACGTGTTTCCGTACTTGCGTTTTAAACATGCGGTAAAATCTGTAAACTCCCGCGTTGCCGCGCGACAACGCGAAAAAATCGCTCCAGGACCCTTTCAAAAAAATCGCGTCGCTTGCCGCTTGTCGCGCCGCTAACGCGTCGCGCGTGTGGAAACACTCCTGGTCATTTTCTATGTGCTTGATTTTCGTCGCACCGCTGGAAAAACGCTGTCGCGGGTACGGAAACACAACTTTAGTGTGAGACGCGGTAGTGGTACTCGCGGTAGTGACGCTCGCGGTAGTGACCAGCACCCGATCACTCCACATAAACGCTGGTTCTGGTTGCATTGTGCCGCTGACATACAGCTAATAGGATTTTTACACCCCCGGTATAGGGGTGTGTATAGGTTTCACTCGATGTGTTTGTGTTCGCAAGTAGATCTCAAGAATGAACGGACCGATCGTCACCAAACGGGACCAGTCAAACACACGGTTAGGGAGTTATTGGTGGATTAAAATTATACAAGGCCTGGTATAGACGGACACCCCCGTTGGTCAAAGGGAAATAACCATTCTCACTGCCACCAACTGAGAAGGTTATTTCCCTTTGACGGGGGTGTAGTTCCTATCGGAGGAATTTCTTGTTTTAATCCTTTTGTGGTATTGCTGATGATGCTGAACATGTATTTTACTAGTTTACCAATATGTATCTTTGACCCTGATAGCCTACGAAAACGGAGCAATCATGGCCCAACATTGGCCCAATGCTGAATTTATTGGCGCGGTGTTGAGCCTTAGTCGGGCCGTTGTCGTAGGCTGTCAGGGTTTATGTAGCCTTGTTCCATTGTATTCTGACTGTCATAAAATAATTAATTTTAAGAGAAAGCAGTCATGAACACAAGGAGCTGGGAAAAGTTGCCTCTTACAACAAGCGTGGATAAAGACACATACTTGACACAGGCAAGTACTCTTTTTTTTTTCAATCACCACTAGAAGTCCCTGGGCAGCATTTTGCTCTGAAAACTGAATCTCACATACGACAGGTGGATCTTTTATTTTAAAAATGTGCCAAATTGCATATCTCCAAGGCCGTAAGACTAAGAGTAGATATTGGGAAGGCCAGTTCAAGAAGGTGTGGGTGGATCAACACATAATTTGCTGGTATACTGGGAACCGTCCCAGAGATAAATAATGTTATATATTATTTGTGGCATAAACTAATAAAGTTAGTCTCTCTCTCTCTCTCTCTCTCTCTCTCTCTCTCTCTCTCTCTCTCTCTCTCTCTCTCTCTCTCTCTCTCTCTCTCTCTCACACACACACACACACACATACTGATGTCATCTGACTTACTTGGTATCACAAAAGGTGCTGCCTTGCCGGCAGTTTTGCTGAAAAATAACTCCGAGACAATTAGATTCAATGAATACAATGATACAAGTAACCGGCAAGTCATAAATCCAAGAAGGTGTGGGGACCGACACAAAATAGGCTGGTTGTGGGGTCCGTCACAGAGAAATTAGGTCGAAAGTGGGGTCCGACACAGAAAGTGGGGACCGACACAATGAATTATGGGAACCGTCACGCCTACGTCACAAAAGTGTGGGGGGACCGAACACAGCCAATTTCACTGACTACTTTTGTTGTTTTTATTATTACGGCTGTTTGGATGGCCCTACAATCTTGAAACTTGGGCTGTCTGCTACAGACATGTTGAACTTTTTGCTGGACCAACGACAGTTCCAAGCAGGCATTTTTTGGTAGGATATTTCTTGCCGATGCTACGAATTATGCAGTTTTGCAGTAAAGTGGAAGGCATTCTACCTAATAACGGCTAAAATATCAAAAACCTTCAATCCAACAGCACCTAGGCATGTAGTGTAAACACTCACAGATCTAACAAGACCATTCTCAGAGAGCAACATTGCGTAATACTACCATAAATGGATGTTTTGTCCGCGAATTTTGGCGTGTGGGAACCGAGTGGGAACCGAACACAAAGGGTCAGGGCACCGAACACAAAGCGTAGGGGAACCGTCACAGTGTCACCGGTGTGAAGGTGGAACTCTCTTCCTTCGAATGTTAAAACTAGCAAATCTGTAAATATTTTTAAATCTTCTTTAAAAAAACATCTAAACTGTTCTCTGTAAGTACACACCCGCGGTGACATAATTATGTGAATCTTACAGTTCTGTCTAATGTATACTATATTAATATTACTATATAATTATATTCACGTCATATTACATATTCATAGCATATAGTATTCATATTGTTTTACATCGTATATTAGATTTTGTGTTTCGTGTGGCCGTGGAACTTATGCTTATTTACTGTGCATTTACATGTTATGCCTATATGAATTCATTATATTATGTTGTTTATATGCGTGCGGATGTGTTAGTGTGAATGTAAAGGGCACGTTGTAAGATTAGGCCCTTGGCTTAAAATGTTTACCCTTTATGTCAATAAAATGTTCTAAGTCTAAGTCTAAGTCTAAGTCTAAGTCTAAGTCTAAGTCTCTATTCCTCTCTCTCTCTCTCTCTCTCTCTCTCTCTCTCTCTCTCTCTCTCTCTCTCTCTCTCTCTCTGTCTCTGTCTCTAACGCATCTGCCGTGTTTTTCGAAGGGAGATCCTCCCCGCCACAAGAAGCTGTGTGGCTGATCGAATGAGTGGTTGCGACCGGGCTACACGCGAGCAAATGGAGCAAGCTGTCCAATCAACGGGATTCACGTGTCAGCCTGGTGGAACGACTGTTAACCCTGCAGTTGTATACGGTTTGTCTTCCTTCAATGAAGAACGAAAAAAGAAAGAGCAAACCAAACCCCCACCAACACACTAATTAACCAACTAAAGATTCAGATGAGAGAGAGAAAAAAATCTATTAAAACGTGCTTGAGCATTCAGCCAATAAGTGTAAGAGTTTGCACAATGTCAAAGATGTACATTGGTGTTATCTACCCTCGTTCTGCGACGTCATGAAATTAGGATTAAAACTAAACTGACAGAACACACGAGGGGTTATTTGCAAGAAAGTGTGTACCAACTTTCGCAAAACGTTGCTAAAAGCTTGCTCAGAGTGTGTGAACGTGCGTCTGTCTCTGCGACTGAACAAAAAACAACGTGTGTGCGCGCGTGTCGGCGTGCGTGCCTGCATTTCTATTTGCGCATTTCTGTCAGTGCCTTTGTGGTGTTAACATCGCCATAATTATAAAATCGCAATTTTACTTTCAGTTCTCTCACAGATCAGCGAAGACGATTTTGTCCAGTCTGCAAACTGCAGAATACGTGTCAACGCTCGCATGTGCTTCGAAGAAGGGTTAGAGGCAGCCGGGATCCCCTCTTCGCCACAGCCACAGCAAGATGATCTGCTCCCAGCGCTTACCAACAATTTTTCGTTGGACACATCTTCTTACCCTGTTGTGCCGTGAGTTCGTAAAGCCGCAACGCTATCGTTAAAGGCATATGTACGCGCTCCCGTGTTTACAAAGTGTAGTTTGCCCATAATCGATGTCAAACGCACCATAAGACCATATAATGACGATATGTCACCATGCGCGGACCATAATACATGCATTACAGCTTGTTCTAGCCTCTGAAAAAGTGAGGATGTCAACAAAGCCGCGGTGTTAGCTCCCTTGCATCAACGTTACATGTGTTGCCAAATCTATAAATAGGACGATCCAGATCAAAATGAAAATTAACATATCTCAACATTGAAGGGGTCCTAGACCACAATATTTTGCAGGGAACTTAATTTAGCATGTCTCCAGCTGTTGGTAAAGCAATTAGCGTGTATAGTCATCGAGTACATATGCCTTTAACGTTGCAAGATAATAATCCAAAAACAGACTGCTAACGTTCCAAAAGTCAGATTTAAAAACAAGAATGGTAGGTAATTGCAACGTGTGTGTTTATTGTCGACAAAACAAAACGTTACATTTACTAGTGCGTCTGTTTGTTTGTTTGCTGAACGCCCAGCCGACCACGAAGGGCCATATCAGGGCGGTGCTGCTTTGACATATAACGTGCGCCACACACAAGACAGAAGTCGCAGCACAGGCTTCATGTCTCACCCAGTCACATTATTCTGACACCGGACCAACCAGTCCTAGCACTAACCCCATAATGCCAGACGCCAGGCGGAGCAGCCACTAGATTGCCAATTTTAAAGTCTTAGGTATGACCCGGCCGGGGTTCGAACCCACGACCTCCCGATCACGGGGCGGACGCCTTACCACTTTACTAGTGCGTCGACCCACAGGTCTTTGAAGCAGACAGGCAGATAAGTAAAATACCTCTCCGGCGTTTTGCAAGACACTGTCATCATGGGCCCCAAAGGGTTTAACATCGTGATCGTGAATGGCGTTGTTTTACCTTTCTGTGACCGTGATTGCCGAAATTTCCATTTCTGTGATCGTGATGGGACTTTGCCCGTGATCCGTGATGACAAAAAAATCAAGTCTCGTGATCGTGATCGTCATTTGTTTTCGTGATCGTGATGGGCATTATTGCAAAGCATTTTATTTTCAACGTACATTTTTCACAGCTGTATCACTCTATGATCCTCTATTCGTCAAGGTGTTTGTGATCGTGAAAACAAAAATCAAGGTAACTGTGATCGTGAACGCTAAAATGTCCCTTCCCGTGATCGTGATGATACCCCCCCCCCCCCCCCCCTTTGGGGCCCTCATCATGGACAGCTTTCCGCAACGCCGGAATACTCTCCCATGTGAGATGCCAAGTGTATGAGCAATGTCATAAATGGCCATTGGTTGATTTTGCATCACCAGTGCGTAGTCAGCATTAACGGGTTTTTTTTAGTAGTGACCGCTGGTGGTCTTCCACAGCGTGTGTCATCCTAAACGGTTTTCCTTCAAAGCCTGAATTAAGCCGACTATTTTATTACTGTGGTGTATGAAGGGGGATCCCTGCCAAACGTTCACGTCAAGTCATTATGAATTTCCAGTGGTCTAAATATTTTTCTTCGCAAATATTGGATCACTGCTCTTTGTTAGTTTTCTTCAATGTGGGGAAAACAGTGGGGTATGGTACTCTGAGAAACCAAGGCACACAAACTCACCGGTAAAAATACGTAATATTTTGCATGAAGTCTTCATAAGAACCTTGTGTAATTCATGCCAAGTTTTGAATGTCTAAGTCAATTCCTTCCTGGTCGGGCTCGGTACTTCTCAGTTGGCCCTCGTATATGTCCCACCCCGTGTCACCACAGTGGCACGTAAAAGACCTCGGTCATTCTGCCATCAGTGCAGATGGCTGATACCACCTTAACACGCATACACTTGTGTATCTCATCTAAAGTCGGGGTAAAACTCGGAAACATGCTACTAATGGCTTTGCCGTGAGAGCGTAAAACTTGAATTTCTCTCTCTTGTACGTCAGTCGCCGGTACTGTCAGCGTTGTTATGATGGGGTATGGCTGCCGCTGTATCTTTTAATGCTTAATGAAGTGTTTAGCTCTAGAATTTCAAACCTGTTAGACTGGCTTTGCCCCCAAAGGTAATTCTTGTACTTACATACATTTGCCGGGTAAGGGAGGTTTTTTCTGGAACACACGAATCCCCCCCGCCCACCCACCCACCCCCCCCCCCCCCCCCCTTCAGATCCATCTCCTGTATGAAACGGTGTGAGACAATCGTGTCGCTTTTAACCTCGCCACTCGACGGAATAGGACACAACACAATTTAGATTTTAGAAAACTGTAACTGAGGTTTCTCTTTTCTCAAACAGGTATACGAAAGCCTTCATAAAGTGCGCTGTGAGTTTGTTCCGGGAAGAGTCAAACGACTGCCCAGCCTGGCGCGCTGATGTCTTGGTCAAGATGGTCATGGACATCTTCGACGCTTTTCTTGGAATGCAGATGCCCTTCACCATTCCGGAATGGAAGGAAATGATGGATGTAAGTTAAGCAGATATTTTATGTTTCGTATTTGCTCTTTTTTTTGGAGGGGGAGGGGGTGGCGGGGCGGGGGGGGGGGGGGGGGAGGGCGGAGAGAAAGTTTGACGCC
>NC_090252.1:56233114-56240614 GCF_037325665.1 Littorina saxatilis
CGGACGGTCCAGCGAAGGTGCTGGTTGCCCCACTGCACTCGGTTCTGGCGATGGCGGCGGGTGAGGACAGCTCCTCTGTGAGGTCTGCGAGCTCTCAAACCAGCTTCATGCAGGCGGTTCCGCACGGTCTGGTCCGATAATCGGTGTGGCCCGGGGAGAGCCTGGACAGAAGATGAGGCCGACAGGAAACGATTCCGGAGGTGGCGGAGCCGTATGAAGCGGTCGTGAGCAGCAGTTGTCGCCCTTGGTCTTCCCGCTCGTGGCAAGTCAGCAACGGAGCCAGTGGCTTGAAACCTGACCCACAGTCTACTGATGGTGCTCTGGGACACGTGGAAGTGCCTGGCGATTGCACTTTGACTTTGGCCTGCTTGTAAACGACCCAATGCAATTTGGCGGTCTTCTCTGCTCAATCGGGCCATCTTTCGTCGCTGAATTGTCGTCTGATTTCTTTGTGGCGAACAATCCGCTTTTATGGGTTTTGGAAGACATGGTGAGAGCTCAATATTCCCCGAGTTTCACGAGATTACACTGAAGCATGACGAGTGGTCATGCCAAATGAGCAATTTTGACATTGTAGCCACTGATAACGCATGCGTCACGTGCAGAGCTCACTTGTGGCAATGGACGAAAGGTCGACGACCAGATAAACATTTTCTGCAGTTTGGTGGATATCCTTGTAGCCATATAACTAAATTAACCAAATATTACAAGCTATGCGTTTCTTTTTTTGAACAGTATACATAGTATAGTCGCTGAGGGTTGTGGACCTAACATTCACTTGGGAGTACGATACAGCCTTCACCCACAGGCAGGATTCACACATTTTAACTGTCTTGGTCAGTATTGTACAATTAGAAAATGTTAGCTGGTATAGCGGCAGGTTACAGCTGAAATACGACGTTGAGTTTGCATCCATCCATCTCCTTCTTGTACAGGGCGTCGAACTCCTCGTTCTGCTCTTTCGTAAACCAGTTCTTCCAGTCCCCGACTTGTCCTGAAACAGAATACCGATTGGGGTCAGGTACGAGCAATACTGAGGCATTGACGTAACCAGTTAACCCGGTCTCCGTCTTTTTCTGAAACAGAATACCGATTTGGGGACAGATACAATTGAGTCATTGACGTTATTATGTTTACCCAGTCTATGTCTGGTCCTGAAACCAAATACTGATTTGGGTTCAGGTACGAGCAATATTGAGCCATTGAGGTTAACCTGTTCAGCCAGTCTCCGTCTTTTCCTTCAACAGTATACCGATTTGGGGTCAGGTAAGATCAATACTGAAGGATTGACAATGTTGGTGTTTCGTTTTACGTCTATTCAACCAATATGGCTATGCGGAACCGAAGCAAAACATTATCTTTTCTCAGTTGACATGGCAGTCTCCGTACAGAGGTAGGCCTATTGGCGAACATCAGAGCAGTACAAGTAAGCAATCCAAAGATAGTGCTGTTTTTACGTGGCAAAATGTCAACCGAATTCAAAACAGTCATCTTCTTTCTTCTTCAAAGTTCAACACTCGCAGTCGTTCGTTGTATTTTAGATTCAGAGGTACACAATAACGGGCTATTGCAGATCTAGAGTCGCTTCGAAACCGCAAACGACTCAAGGCCATGTGTGAATAAAGTGGGTCACACAGGGCCCCGATGGCTCGGGGGTTGAATAACCAACAAGAACTGGTGTAGGATTTACATGTGCTAAGTAGTCTATCGAGTGAACTGTTCGTGCTATTGAAAGATGTCAAATGCTATTGCGACTGTGTCTCATCAGGTTAGTATTGCTGAACAGATTCCATCGTTCTGTAAACCTCCTGTGAGGCAAAATGGGGCTTAAAAAAACCCAAACATTTCGTCGAATTTATGGAACTGATTAAAATATATTACTGACCTTTTCTGTAGAAGCCTGGTGACCCTTCCTTCCAGATGGCCTTGAAAAGATCGTCTTTGACCTCCGCACTAGCGACCTTCAACTTGTTGAAACTGCACGCGTCGGCGATCTTTTCGCACAGGTCACGTGATCGCCCCAGGCCAAGGAAGTCGTTCAGCTTTATCACGTGACCCACTGGATCCTGCAGAATCAACAATCCAGTCAACCAACCAAAACATTAGCCACAGACTGTGACAGTCAATCAATAAATCATTTAATTAACAATTTTACTGATCAGTGGACATTTCGATAAATCACTTTTAAGTCACTTTTGTTGTCAAATGTGGTTGCAAGATACAAAACAAATCGGCAGTTGGTCGTATTTGGTCGCTTTCTTGTTTAACTGCAAATCAGACCATCCCGCAATTTGACTGACTATTAGGGTTTAACGTCCTCTTAGACCAACTGGTCTATATTGGGACAGGTATTGGTAATACGCTGAAGATATGGTGTGATACTTTGATTCGAACAAGCCCGCTGTGGCTGTCTTCTTCGACACACCAGCATTGGGTTAGTCTTCGTCAAAGTATCGAAATACGATCATGATAATCAGAGACGAGAGATGATGCATGCGTGTCTTCGTGTTTTCCAAGCCCTGAGAGTTTCGCTGTGAACGTGGGATCTTTTTCGTGCGCATGTGTGCACACGGGGGTGTTCGGACACCGAAGAGAGTCTGCACAAAGTTGACTCCGAGAAATAAATCTCTCGCCGAACGTGGGGATCGAACCCACGCTGATAGCGACCAACTGGCTACAAAGCCAGCGCGCTACTAACTGAGCTACGTCCTCGCCCTCCCGCCATTTGCATGAACACCCAACCCCACCAGTCTGCGTGCTCTCTGTGCAGATAGCGTTTAGCTACATTAATGAACTGATGAACGGACACTGGTGAGACTATGTCATATTTAAGTCATCGTATGAGCGCTTCTGGGGTGATACAACTCCTGTGATCTTGCCGCGAGGAGGCGCCAGTTACCAGCCGAAAGAAAGGAGGGGCATAACCTCACCAGAACCGACCATTGTCTGTTTACCGTATAAAATGCACGACTTACACACGAACTGTTACCAAACCGATACGCTATTTGGGACCGATGCAAGTGGGTTTTTTTCTTTCTCGTGTGATCTTGACGCGAGGTGGCGCCAGTTACCAGCCAAAAGAAATAGGGGGCAGAACAGCCCATTCTGCCGAGCAGGTGTTGTTACAAAGGGAGGCAACCGCCTCACCCTGCCACGCACACATACCTTGATGGCCTCCTCGTAGACAGCCACATGAACGGGAATGTCGGGGTGGGCGGCTATCTGTCTCTCCCAGTCACGGACATTGTCGAACCAGCGGTTACACCACACTGCAACACAGCCAATAGTACAGATTATGATTTGACACTGTCGTCAAAGGTGAGAGCCGTGTAAATCATACTTATTCCCCCCCTCTGCTTCTTTCTCTCTGTAAACGTGTAGGGCTAGTTATTTTTCGATAATCACCCAGCAACCAAACAAATAACGACCCAGCAACAGCCTGAATCCTCGATAGTGCAATGGGTTGAGAAGTTGTTCTGTTTCGGTACTACTTTTTGCGACTGAAAAGTTCCGAACGCTCTAATGTACGAAGTATACATCTCTGGAGCAAACAATACAAACATACCGCATTTAAATTAACAACTACAGGCCTGAACACATGAATCTCCATATAAAATCCATGAGTTCGGTTGTTTTCTGAATCTAGATGTGCCGTGCACAAACGTTCATCACAAGCAAATTCCCAAGGCAAGTAACTCATACTTTGTCTAGCGACAAGAGTAGTTCCCCTTCTTTTCACTCAGTTTCTTCGACAACACTGACTGCAATCCGACAGTCAGTTTTCAACAATATTTCATTTTATAAACAGATCACACGCAATTAAATGCACACATCTCATCAATTTAAAGAACATAAAGCGGTTTCATACACTATTTTCCCCAGAAAACTTAACTTCATACAGTAATTAACGTTGGAACACGGGTGCAAAAGTTCGTCTGCTAGTCCCATTTGACGAAAGAACATTATCCTAAGCGATACTAAAACATAAACAGAACACACAATATCAGCCTTTACCGCCACAGCAGAATAACAGCATATCTGTGTACTTGATTTTAGTCCAAAACAGGGAAACTGACAAGAAGTGTTAACAGAATGGAATGATTTGCACGGAACTATACAACCGCGCATTAATCGATCGCCTGCGCAGGTTGACTGGTTGAGTGAATAGGATTTGATCAAACTTTCGCACAAAAACTCCTCTTTTCTTTGAATAACTGAAGAAAGGAGGAATAAAGAGGTTACACACCTCGTCTCAGTGATTATCAAAAATAATGGTCTCAGTTCGCGGTCATGAAAAAGCTCGCTGAAGCTCGCATTTTTCATGATCCGCAAACTTCGACCATTATTTTTGATAATCACTGAGACTCGGCATGTAACCTCTACAAATAGTGAAGCATGGAGAGGTGCACACCGTCTTGCCAGGCAGGACCCACGGTAGCCAAGAGCCGTCCAGACCTCATACGGCGTGTGTGTGTTTGTTTGTGTGTGTGTGTTGGGTGTGGATGTGTGTGGGTGTGCGTGCGTGTGTGTGTGTGTTGGGTGTGTGTGCGTGTGTGTGTTGGGTGTGTGTGTGTGTGTGTGCTGCGTGTGTGTGTGTGTGCGCGCGTGTGTGTGTGTGTGTGTGTGGGTGTGCGTATGTGTGTGTGTGTGTGCGTATGTGTGTGTGTGTGCGCTTGTGTGTGTGTATGCGTGTGTGTGTATGTGTGTGTGTAGTGTGTGCGTGTGTGTGTGTGTGTATGTGTGTGAGTGTGTGTGTGTGTGTGTGTGTGTGTGTGTGCGTGTGTGTGTATGTATGAGTGTGTTTGTGTGTATGTGTGTATGTGTGTGCGGGTGTGTGTGTGTGTGTGTGTGTGTTTTCCATGTCTATAGCTGACCCCCAGTGTGCATGTAGAGATGCAGGAAGTCAGGCCACGACCCCGGGTAGCCCAGTGCTGTCCAGTCCCTCATGTGGTTGTGTAGCGACACCGCTATGTCCTTGGGGTTACGCAGCAGGTACACGATCTTCGTCTTCTTCTGTGAATACGTAGAGGTGTAAAGGTAGACATACACAGACTGGTTTACACACAGAGGCATAAACACACAAACACGCGCGCACTCACCCACGCACGCACACACGCGCGCACTAACACACAAAGACAGACAGGCTTACACACATACGTACATACACATACACGAACCAGTGCACACATCCTAGCACGCACACACACACACACACACACGCACACACACACACACATACACACACACACACATAGACAGACATATGCAAGGAGGTAGAGAGACACACACATTCATTCCCACACACACATAAGCACACACACACACACACACACACACACAGACACATCCACTAAGCCCTCTAAATCTCCCTCCCCGCCCCCCTCACACACACACCTCCAAAGCCTGTGTGGGCAGCCAGTGGAAGGGAACGTGCGTGTTGAGGACACGGGGGGAGGGGAGGGCAGCGGCTTGGTCAGCAGTCAGCCTGTCCAGCATCTCTGTAGGCTTGTCCGACTTGACGTAGTCCGCCTGACCCCGACACAGCATCGACAGCATCTCGTAGTGCCAGTGGGAACCTGTATGCGTGTATGATGGCTTATTAATCATTTACATGCATGTTCTTACAGGTTTAGTTCGTGTTAAAATAACGAGATAAGTTTAACTAAGTTGCCGTAGGATTAAACATTCTGTTTGTCTGTCTGTCTGTCTGACTGTTTGTCTGTCTGTCTGTTTGTGCGACTGTCTGTCTATAATGAATTTGTAAAGCGCCTGGAGCCAATTGATGGGACTCGCGCTATAGAAAAGTTATTTATTATTATTATTATAATATGTCTGTTATGTCTGTCTGTCTGTCTGCCTGTCTGTCTTCCTGCGCTTTTGACATTGCATAATATGACGGTATTATCTCTGGATACAGAGAGTTGTGTAGAATAGACACACGATTGATTATGAATGTTCGATGATTTTCAGGTAGGGGAAGGGCTCCTAATATGGACCACCTCCTGTTCTGACAAACTAACGGCGCTAGAGAGCTCAAAACAATTTCATTCGCTGTATTCACTCTCTACCGGCACGGTTGGCCTAGTGGTAAGGCGTCCGCCCCGTGATCGGGAGGTCGTGGGTTCGAACCCCGGCCGGGTCATACCTAAGACTTTAAAATTGGCAATCTAGTGGCTGCTCCGCCGGGCGTCTGGCATTATGGGTTTAGTGCTAGGACTGGTTGGTCCGGTGTCAGAATAATGTGACTGGGTGAGACATGAAGCCTGTGCTGCGACTTCTGTCTTGTGTGTGGCGCACGTTATATATATGTCAAAGCAGCACCGCCCTGATATGGCCCTTCGTGGTCGGCTGGGCGTTAAGCAAACAAATAAACAAATTCACTCTCTCTGAATAACTTGCACATGTCAAAACAGTTGCAGAAACACAAACCTCAAACCCGTTAGGCTTTTTCTCTTTTTGTCACTTTTGGCAGCGTTCACTCTAAATTTGCCGCCTAAAACGGACTCGTTTCTGTCCACAGCAAAAGCTGTTATCACACAAACATTGCTGAATATGACAGCTGGGACCGTATTTGTCACATTTTAGCAGTGTTGACCCCGAGTTTCTACTGCAAACAACAAATTACAGCAAGCTATCAAAGTATGTGTGTGTCCCCTAATATGGACCACCTTCAGCAAATCGAAGAAAACCAAAGCTATAAGCTATTTTCATAAATTCATTGAAAAATGTACTGAAAATAACCTATAACTAGCCCCCTAGATTTAAAAAAAATATATCAAATAGTCATCTTTTCGTGGTAGTTGATAATTTCACTTATTTTCACTCCGTTTTTGATAAGTTTTTTTAGTTTCCCGGTGTGCTTCAAATAATGCTTTCATCAACTCGAAACAGATAAATCTAAATTATATTTTGATTAGTCTGACTTACGCACTAAGTTGTATCATGTTATTTTGAAGTATAACGGGCTTTTAGCGGTGATTCGTGAAGGCCTCTTCACTGGTCCATATTGGGCGCCCAGGCTCCAAATATGGATCATTTGTGATTCTTTCTGTATTTAACTTTTGCTGAATATCTATCAAAGCTAATTTACTCTAACTAGGCCTAAGCGGTTGACCTATGAGAGAAGGACTACCAAACACAAAATGAAACTTCTTTGCAAGAAAACAAACTAGTTATCAGCACGAAACAAAAAGTGGTCCATATTAGGAGCCCTTCCCCTAAAGAACTAACCCTGCATTGTGAAATTCAATGTTTTTGGTAGGGTTGTCACGCGATGCTTTAATTCTCATCCTTAGTTCCATTATATTACCGACCATGTGTTCCTATAAAGGCTATTTATTAATATTATAACTCAGTATTCCCAATCATTACTCACCACTCTTTCCGTATCCAGTCATGATGACGTCATCGTCTCTGATGACGGTGTTTTTGATGACGTCAAGTTGCTGCGAGTAGGGGTAGGGCAGAGGGAAAGGTGGGAACCACACTCCTTTGGCATCT
>NC_090252.1:56245614-56297402 GCF_037325665.1 Littorina saxatilis
GAGAAAAGAAAATCAGGGGTTGTATTTCTTGAAGAGGTGCGTTTTAAATGCTCGTTTGAATGCTTGGGGTGACTGAGAGTGGTGGATGTGAAAGGGGAGATAATTCCATTGTGTGGGTGCGCAGAAAGTAAAAGTGCGTTGTCCGTATGTTTTGGTTTTGGTGTGTGGAATGGTAAGGATGCGACAGTCAGAAGAGGCACGGAGTTGTCTTGCTGGAGAATAGACGGTGAGGAGTTCAGAGAAGTAAGCAGGAGACGAGCCAGAAAAGAAGTTAAAGCAGAGGGTGGACAGTTTGTAGTCAATGCGGGCTTGAATAGGTAACCAGTGCAGTGTGTGAAGAAGTGGTGTTGCGTGATCTCGTTTTCGTGCTTTGAGAATGAGGCGTGCTGCCGAGTTTTGGACTTTTTGTAGTTTATGCAGGAGGTATAGAGGACAGCCAGAGAGAGGAGAGTTGCAGTAGTCAAGTTTAGACAGAACAAAGGCACAGACAAGAGTGTTAGTTGTTTGAGAGGAGAGTGTGTGGCGAATGGTGCTGATCTTACGAAGCTCAAAATAAGCTGCTCTACAGACTAAAGATATATGTTTGTTAAAGGTACTGGACTTGTCAAATCCAGATGCACGGAGCCCCTGGGGCCTTTAGTCATACCTCAGGCAGCTATCCGTTAGAAGAACTATCAAGTTTCATTGACTTGCACCCAAAGAGTCAAGAACTGCGATTTTTTTAAAGAATTAATTTCGTACTCGGACCCGGCTGGTCTTGGCCTATTTTTGGATCTAAATTTAGATCAAGTAGATCACCACATGCACATCATGCACAACTGAAAAGACACGTCACTAGCAAACTATGTCAGACGTCATCATGAGTTTGTGTAAAACAAAATGGAGGCCGGAATCACTCAGTTGAATCGAACTCCGACCAAACACCACGTAATAACTAGGTTAATTTATGCACTCGCGTGAACAAGAAACTGTCGAGCTTCACAGATGTCGTCGTTGGGTAGTTTTGGGTTTGTTTTACTACCATAGGAGGATTTTTGAACTGTAAATGCACTCAGCTGCAACAAAAACGCAAAACGAAGGTTGTGAGCTGCACTGTGCCTTTAAGGGTCATGTCAGATGAAAGGGTGAATCCAGGGTTTCTAGCTGATGGTGAGAAAAGAATGTCGATGTTGCCTATTTGAACAGAAACAGGTTGGGGAGAGGGAAATGTAGTGTTCTTCTTACAAAGAGCAGCTAGGTTCTGCCAAATCGGATGCTTAAATTGAAGGGGATTCTGAGCGAGGAATTTACAACATTACAACAACATTTAGAAAAGTAGATGAGTGAAACCAAAGAGCTTTCCTTACCACTTTGGTGAAACGCACTGGTGTTACCCACAATCTGGAGTAATGGGCTACGAAGCTGTTCGCAGACCAAAACGGGCGTCACGAAATTCACATCCGGCTACCCTGCCTAACTGTCACAGAAGAACCGAAGCTTTTGAGCTAGTCTCCTGTCATCCCCAACTTCGACAATGCGCACTGGCTCCACGCATGACTGATTTATCGCTCGAAGCCAAGTGTCGGAAAAGGATGTAAGTAGGGGACATCTTCCAACACTTCGTTTGCTCTTTTCATTTTCATTATCTGATCAAACACAACGTTTACATGCCCAGTTAAAGGCACGTACACTAGCTCTTTTCTTTTCTATTTGGTGTTTAACGTCGTTTTCAACCACGAAGGTTATATCGCGACGGGGGAAGGGGGAGATGGGATAGAGCCACTTGTCAATTGTTTCTTGTTCACAAAAGCACTAATCAAAAATTTGCTCCAGGGGCTTGCAACGTAGTACAATGTATTACCTTACTGGGAGAATGCAAGTTTCCAGTACAAAGGGCTTAACATTTCTTACATACTGCTTGACTAAAATCTTTACAAACATTGACTATATTCTATACAAGAAACACTTAACAAGGGTAAAAAGAGAAACAGAATCCGTTAGTCGCCTCTTACGACATGCTGGGGAGCATCGGGTAAATTCTTCCCCCTAACCCGCGGGGGGTATTGATGGGCTCCTTCTCTTTAAGACAGTTCAGCTCACCATCTCAGATCTAGGCAACGAAGCCGCAGATACTCTGGCAAAGGAGGGCACTACGAAGGACCAGAATGACAGATCAACCACCTTCAAAGAAGCCAAGACCATCATCAAGGCCAAGCAACACAAAAAGTGGTTGCAGCAGCACCCACACTACAACAAAGACGACGCCTTTCACCTGTTCACAAGGTCTGAGCAGGTCCTCATATTCAGGCTGCGGACAGGCCACAACCGAATGAACCACCACCTTTTCACCAAGTTCAGAATTGGCCAGTCAGACCAGTGCCCTTGTCAAACAGGCAGCATGACAACGGAACACCTGCTGCAGACTTGCCCACTACACGATGGTCTCAGGAGCCAGATCTGGGCGGAGGCGACCACGGTGCAAGGGAAGCTATATGGCAGTCTGGACGACCTACAGCGCACGGCAACATTTGCGCGGAGAACCGGCGTTTCCATCTGAGTGATCGACAAGAAAAACAAGAAGAAGATCTGACCAGGATTGTACTTGGGACAAGACAATTCCTCCTCTGCGTCACAGGCCAACATTCGGGCGGGGATGTAGCTCAGTCGGTAGCGCGCTGGATTTGTATCCAGTTGGCCGCTGTCAGCGTGAGTTCGTCCCCACGTTCGGCGAGAGATTTATTTCTCAGAGTCAACTTTGTGTGCAGACTCTCCTCGGTGTCCGAACCCCCCCCCTCCCCCCCCTCCCCCCCCTCCCCCCCCCCCCCCCCCCCCCCGTGTGTTCACGCAAGCACAAGACCAAGTGCGCACGAAAAAGATCCTGTAATCCATGTCAGAGTTCGGTGGGTTATAGAAACACGAAATTACCCAGCATGCTTCCTCCGAAAGCGGCGTATGGCTGCCTACATGGCGGGGTAAAAAACGGTCATACACGTAAAATTCCACTCGTGGAAAAAACACGAGTGTACGTGGGAGTTTCAGCCCACGAACGCAGAAGAAGATTGAGAAGAAGACAGGCCAACATTCAGCAGCCCGACTGCTTGTTGGGGTGAGTTGGATTATTTTCACCGGGGGGGGGGGGGGGGGGGGGGGGGGGGGGGGGGGGGGGTGCGTTGGATTGGTGGTGAAAAAAATTTAATCAAAACATTTTCACTGTGCATATAGATCACCTAGGCTATGTGTGTGTGGGTGTGCGTGCGTGCGTGCGTGCGTGTATGTGTTGGTGTGTGTGTGTGTGTGTGTGTGTGTGTGTGTGAATGTCGATTTGGCCCTCGCTGTGTGTGTGTGTGTGTGTGTGTGTGTGTGTGTGTGTGTGTGTGTGTGTGTGTGTGTGTGTGTGTGTGTGTGTGTGTTGGTGTGTGTGTGTGTGTGAATGCCGATTTGGCCCTCGCTGTGGGTATGTAGTACCTAGGCTGGTGTCCGACTCTGCCAAAGCCATTGCACTTCTACTTAATTGGCATGTTGGTTTACTGTTTGGTTCAATGTTCGTTCCTTTAAATTCATCAACACGCAACAACTATTGACTCATAAACAGTGTGCGTTGTTAATTTAAGTGCATCTAACGGCTTGTCAGCAGAATAAAGCAAATGGGAATTTTGTAACGAGTCATCCTACAAAATCTTATGATGGTCAAGGGAGTAAACTGGTAAGAGTCACCTTAACTGACAGTGATTTTGCTCGGTATTTCGAATGTCCTGCTTGTTTTCCTCCTTTGACTGCTTCAAGACACAGAGACTGTCAAATCGTCCGCCCGATCGCCAGGGGCGAGTAAAAAATCCGCCGGGCTGGCAGAAACCGCCTGGCAACTCGCCCGGCTGGCCATTGAAAATTCTGGTCAAATGCAACATCTGTGGTTGTAACAGCGAGTTTCAAAGCCATAAACACTGCAGATGCAGCGACTGTGATATGTACCGGGCCAGTTAAATCTCTGGCGGGCTGGCGAGTTAAAATTTTGAGATTTGGCCATCCCTGAAGACATATGTACAAACTCAGTCTCGATAAAGACATTTTAGTTTAGTATTGGTGTGTAAGACAACAGATTGACAGAATACTTTGATAATTGTTGTCCACGACTTTGCTGTTGTCGTGAGCCTTTTCACATGCTGATTAATGCGCAATATTGCTCCTCACTAAAAACTTGAGGTAACAGGCTTGATAAGAGCTGTAAGGGTGAAAATTAGCACAGCTCTTCCTTCAAAAACCCTTTTTCTGCACTTGGTTGCTACGATTTCTGGCTTTGAAAGCAAATTACGCGGAAACACCAACCGTACTTTATCATTTATTGCAGGTCGAAAAATATGTAGTAACCCGTGAAGCTGTAACATGCCTTTAATCTAGACAAAAAACATGACTTCACGAGGAAAACTATCAAGTCTGCCTCTAATCGTGTCACACACGGCTTATTCCTTGTAAAAAGCCTGTCCTGATTTGAGACGCTGAGCTAAAGGGATTTCATGAGAAAGAGTGTGCCTTTAAAATTTTCAGCGGTTGACGGGCTCCTAACCATTTAAATCATAGGGAAATCAACTTCATCTTCTGATTTTTCATGTCCCTATATCCACACATTGCATGTTATCAACTGAGCTAATCGAACCACTTGGCTTGCGAAGGGGGAAGGAGGGGTAGAGGTGGAGGGGGGGGGAGGGTAACAAAGTAAAAGTAGAGACAAAATGCTTCAATGATTCGACCCAGTCGGTAGACGGCGGAGAATTCAGTTAAGCGAGAGAGAAAGATCATATAAGATAAGACAAATGTGTATTTTTGAAGGCAATAGAGCATACAAAAGTGGGCTTTTTACATCAAGCCCTCGCCGGATGAGTGACTACACTACATTATGTTCAATTAGGCATTCATACACAAGTACAAACACACCACGAACACAGCGGAGAAAGAACCTTCTTCTTCTTCTTATTTGTTCATGGGCTTAGACTCCCACGTTCACTCATGTTTTTAGCACGAGTGGATTTTTATGTGTATGACCGTTTTTACTCCGCCAATCAGGCAGCCATACGCCGATTTCGGGGGAGGCATGCTGGGTATTTTCGTGTTTCTATAACCCATCGAACTCTGACATGGATTACAGGATCTTTTCCGTGAGCAATTGGTCTTGTGCTTGGGTGTACACACGAAGGGGCTTAATTCACTAGCAGGTCTGCACATAAGTTGACCTGGGAGATCGGAAAAATCTCCACTCTTAACCCACCAGGCGGCAGCGACTGGGATTTGAACTTACGACCTCCCGATTAGGAGGCCGACGTCTTACCACCACGCTACTGCGCCCGAAAGAAAGAACCAACAGTCAAGTGTCGTACAAAACATTGTGAACACTATTTGTAAAAGTCTCCACAAAGGACGTACACTATTAAAAGCATGTCCTTAATTGAAAGAAGTCGATGTGCAGACTCTCCTCGGTGTCCGAACACCCCCGTGTGCACGCATGCGCACGATAAAGATCCCAGGGTCACAGCGAAAGCCTCAGCCCTTGGAAACACGAATACATGCATGCAAAAATATGAAGCCCGGGTGTCCGTTCGGCCAACAGCCAAAAAAGTAACCATTTCAGCACTGACCCAAGACGACCCAACCAGGTCCCAAGCCCATTTCAGGTCTCCTCTAGCAGCCGGCAGCCAGCTGTCTACATCCCCCCCCCCCTCCCCCGCATTTTTATTTGTTATTTTCATACAAAGCCGGGTTTTCCCGTGTAACATGCCCCTAATGGCTTTGCCGTGAGGGCGTAAAACTTTCATTTCATTCGAAACAAGTCGACTTCGCGAAGCTTCCAGGACGAGAATTCGTCCCTTAATTGAACTACTTTCAGCATAGCTTTGCTAAGTCCAAGGGAATGCATTCTGCTCTTTCGAGTGTGATTTCTACGTCCATTTTGAATCAAAAAGCACTCTTCTGACAAAAAGAACAACTGCGTCGCAGAGCTACGGCGTAGCTTCGCATGTCAAAACTTGCGAAGCGAAGTAGGGTACACAGTATAGTACTTCGCCGTAGCTGTGGGTTTTCGGAAAAAAGACTTCGCGAAGCCACGCCAAGTCGACTTCGTTCTCAATTAAGGAAAGGCCAAAGGCATACTATCTAACAAGAAGACTGTCTCTCATTGCCCCAAGAGCTGTACAGTGCAGGTTGGGGGCTGTCATTATGTGACCACACACCAGGAATACCTTGAAATAAACGTTTGAGCGTCGAGTTACTCAAATTAAAAACGACTGTGTTTTGAGTAGGAATCCCAGACTGTGATTCTCATTGTGACCCCTTTTTGCGCGAGTCCTTATTTTCGTCCTTCCTTTCGACCCTGGATTGGATGACAACACACACGAGGAAGGTATTAGAACTAGTGTTTGAGCGTTCTATTTTTAAATCTGAATGCTGGGTTTGGTAGTTATTACAGACAGTGATATTTTCCAAAGGCCATTGTGTTCGTTTCTCTCATATCATGCAAAACGTGTTAGCCCTGTATGGCACGGAATGTGCATGCGTAAGCTAGACTGTTGGTTTGACTTCCCAATCCAACGGTCTTAATCTGCTTTGGTATCTTTGAAAACTAAATAAATAATGATGACAACCAAAGGTCCTGACTCCTGACAGGAGAGCTGGGCGAAGCAAACCGCTCGCTGTTTAACATTCATTTAGTTATTTGGTATAGTTTCGGAGCAGTTTTGAGCAAATCATTGCAGGTGTTTTTAAATTACAGTACAGCGAATGTTCCCTGATCTTTTTAAGGTCCAAATCGTCAGAAAACTTTCCAAAATGGTGCCTTCGGTATATCTTTACTTTAACTTACCGGCGCTCAAACATGGTGTGGAAGACAAACACAGAGGGAGGGGAGAAAGAGAGAGAGAGAGAGAGAGAGAGAGAGAGAGAGAGAGAGAGACAGAGAGACAGAGACAGAGAGACAGAGAGACAGAGAGAGACAGAGACAGAGAGATAGACAGACAGACAGAGGGAGAGAGAGGGAGAGAGCGCTAGATAGAGACAGAGACAGAGAGAATACAGCGAAGTACCCAAAACAAAAACTAGCAAAAGCAAGCTATTAAAAAAAAATGGCATGGCTACTCACCTAAGCTGAGGAAGCGACACACACACACACACTGACCCAGTTACAGCAAAGAATGATTCAATCCAATAGAAAACAAGTCAAAACAAGCTGACAAGACAAGCGATCCAATAAACCAAACCAACACAAACCTGGTCAGAGAGGGTTGAACAATACACTTCAAGTGTTGATGCTGTTGTACACTACTCGCCGACGCCGACCAAGCATGCACTGGCAAGTTGGTCGGGTTTTTTTTTTCTTTTTTTTTTCCTTCTCACTTGTTTCTACTCAGCTTCTTTTTTTATCAGCTTTTTTTAATGAGATATTAGGGCTTACAAACGGAGATGCCTTATTTTACGATCTTATAATATCAATAACAGCTCATTCATTATGTATCTCTGTTATATAAAATATAAAACAGTCAATCAGTTTATTAAATAAAAAAAATAATTAACAATAAATAATAAAAAATTATAAAAATTATTAAACAAATTAACAAATTGCCAAATTTCTATTTACATTTACCACTGACACACCAAATTGTATACTTCAGTTTGCAAGTGAATCGTTATCATACAAAATAACGTTATCACGAGACGAACAGAGATCTCAGAGATCGTCTGCTTCTCAACTGTTTCGCGCAAATCGTGTAATATATATTTTTGCAGAAACCTCCCGAAAAAATGCAATCTCAGCGGCTTCCACCTGCAACATAGTCGTGCTTATTTGGAATGTGACGTCCTGTTCTTCGTCAGTCACACCTATCTCGAAAACTAAGCGTCGCACAGAACCAGCGCCCTTCCATTGGTATGCCAGCTTGCTTTCTTGTTTGTTTGCTTGTTGTAATTCTATTTCGGTGTGTATTTTATAATCGTTGACAGGCAGGTTAGACGGGTCGAAGGCAATTTTCTGTTTTCGTGTATTCATTTTAATGGACAAGAAAGTGCTGTTATTGTTATTGTTCCTAAAAAAAGACAGCAACCCCGATTTCCATGTTGGTATCTCGCCGGCAAATTGCATGAGATTCATCGACGATTTTAAATAATGTCATTATTTGTATCACAAGTGTTTGTCTGTATTTCTACTTAAAAGACCAGTGGGTCGACGTTCTGTAAATGTAACGTTTTGCTTTGTCAATAATTACACGTTCCAATAACCTACCATATGTGACCCTCCACCACGAAATGAGTCGCATGTCACCTCGCGCGGTTCTGCGCTGGGCTTAATATAAGTCCGGGGAGTGTCTGGTAACAGTGTGAGGGTCACCGTAGTAACAGGCTTATAACTCAATCAGTTTTTGCTCTTTTCTAAAACGGTTTTCACCACTGGATAGAGCATAAAAAGCTCTTTAGGAAAATGTTAAAATATGAAAATCATGCAAAGGTGACATGCGACTCATACCGTCGTGGAGGGTCACATATTCTTGGTTTTTTTGTGTGTGGATACAGCATCGCTCTTTTTCTCTGTTTGTTCTCATTCCACTCTTCAAAAACGTTTCACATGTAAGGCTGTTCGCGGTTCCGGATATAGACCACTGACGAAATCATTTTGTTAAAATTCCCACTATGTGCAGGAAGCAGCCTGGCTGTTGATGTGTTTGGCATGTGTTGAAGGGAGTACGTCTTATCCCGCAGATCTGTTGTCGTGAACATGGTCGCACGGGACGCCAGAAGGAATGTGCCTTTAAATGCTTGTTCAGTCCTGCGGTTTGAATGCCCTCTAAACTCGGCAACCCAGACTACAGAATTTGTTTTGTTGAAATGTTATATGAAAGATTGTATGAAAGAGGTGAAGTCATTATTGGGCTAAGTAGGTTGTGAAGGTTATAAAAAAAAAGTGGGTCGTCTCGGGGAAGGGAGATAAGTATGACGGGGAATGGGGGGAAATGGCCGAGATGAGCAGAGCACTTCAAGCTTGCACGATGGGTCGTTCACCCTTGAGAAAGAGACACCGTGACATAGCCTATATTACCTTGGTCCCGCGGAGGTCGGGATATTACGGAGAGGGCCGGTTGGATGAGAGGGGGGTGAAGGAGAGTGACAGAAACACGGGAATGGAGGTTGAGGGAAAGGGGTGGGGTGGATGAGGAAAATAAAATTAGGGAGGGGCAACAGGTGAAAGGAAGTTTACAACGGGCAAAAGATTATCATGGATGCAGATTGCGTGCCCGCCGGTATGTATGCACAGTTTATTAGTGTGGGTGTTTGTGTGTATTCGTGAATGTGTATGTGTATATATGTGAGTATGTGTGTTCGTGTGCGTGCGTGTGTGTTCGTGTGTGTATGCGCGTGTGTCTGTGACTCAGAGTATGTGTGTACGTGCGCTTGTGTGTGTATTTGGTGCTTGTATGTGAGTCCGAGCGTATGTGAGTGTGCGTATACGTGCATGTGTGTGCGCGTGAGTGTGCGCGCGCGTGTGTGTGTGTGTGTGTGTGTGTGTGTGTGTGTGTGTGTGTGTGTGTGTGTGTGTGTTTTCAACTTTCCAACAGAACAAACATCAGTACTAGAAGTTTTTCCAATGAGTTTATTCCACACACAAACGTATCAAAACAACATCAACAACGACTAAACTTAATGTTCATCAATGGTTGCCATAAGATCAGTCAGTTATTCCCGGTAACGCCAAAACAACAGATAATAATTATAATTCAAAAAAAGGACAATCAACGTTTGATCACAAGGAATGATTGTTTCTGATTTGGATGTCACAAATAATCCATACACAATACAATTGGTAATTTCAAGCAACATTTAATTTACTGTTTCCCTCAAACTGCAACTTCAGACGGCAGAATTAGCAGCAATGAATTAGAATAATACCTTCTGACCTTAAGCCCGTCCTTAATTGGAGGAAATCGACTTCTCGCGCAGCTCACTTCGCGAAGCTTCCGGAACGAAAATTCGCCCCTTAATTGAACTACTTTCAGCATGTCTTCGCGAAGTCCAATGGAATGCACTCTGCTCTTTCGAGTGTGATTTCCACGTCCATCTTAAATCAAAAAGCACTCTTCTGACAAAAAGAACAACTTCGTCGCAGAGCTACGGCGTAGCTTCGCATGTCAAAACTTGCGAAGCAAAGACGGGTACAAATAAAGTACTTCGTCGTAGCTGCGAGTGTAAGGTATAAAGACTTCGCAAAGCTTCGCCAAGTCGACCTCGTGCTTAATTAACCTTCGCCGGTGGTCGTGGGTCCGTGTGGACCCAGAAGGGTGTTTAATTGCAAACATCTCTTAAACTAGTTGGAATTTTTTTAATGAGCTTTTAAGAATGCCTCAGGCACCTAAAAAGCTCGTATGTCCTAAAATTTCATCGAGAAGTAATCACAAAAAAAAGGGTCAAATTTAGACTACAAACATCGTGGGGCCGTGCGGACCCATGTTTCTCAAAGAAGGAAAAGCGTGTATCTTTGAGAAGCATGGGCCCGCACGGCCCCACGATGTCTTCCGTGTGTAGTCGATAACCCGGACTGGCGAAGGTTAAGGACGGGCTTTAAAGATATCGACCTTCAAGCGAACACGATGTTTTTCACCGTCGCAGACCTGTCGATATTTACACGTGGAATAAGAGCATCGCTTCACTTGGGCACATACCCAGAATCATTAGTATGGCTGCGTTCTGTGGAGATGGGATTTTTTTAATCTGTATTTCATTTATTTGATTATTTATTAATTTGTTGCTGAAAGAATTTAGTACGCCAATTTCATATAATTGCTTATCTGTAGAGAAAGCTGACAGCTTACAACAAAAAATGTGTGTGTGTTTGTGTGTGTGTGTGTTCGTGTGTGTGTGTGTATTCGTGCAAGCGTGAGTGTTTTGAGTGTACGTGCGTGTATGGCTGAATCAGCTTTGAAAGTCAATCTGATAAATTAATGATAAAACTAATACCTACTCTGTACAGGAAGCAGCGAGGCTGTTTCTATTTGGTATGTGTCCAAGTGTCAGAATGCTCTAATCCCGTGTCACAGACTGTGGTATCTATCCAAGTGTCAGAATGCTCTAATCCCGTGTCACAGACTGTGGTATCTATCCAAGTGTCAGAATGCTCTAATCCCGTGTCACAGACTGTGGTATCTATCCAAGTGTCAGAATGCTCTAATCCCGTGTCACAGACTGTGGTATCTATCCAAGTGTCAGAATGCTCTAATCCCGTGTCGCAGACTGTGGTATCTATCCAAGTGTCAGAATGCTCAAATCCCGTGTCACAGACTGTGGTATCTATCCAAGTGTCAGAATGCTATAATCCCGTGTCACAGACTGTGGTATCTATCCAAGTGTCAGAATGCTCTAATCCCGTGTCACAGACTGGACACATTTGTGGAGGTCTACATGATAGGTTACGTGACTAAGACACGTGAATACGTTTATTTGCACTTCTTTTCTTATTTTGCACTGCACTCCTTTTAAGTTAACAACTACTTAAACTGCAGATTATCCCAAACTATTCAACAGATTACTGAATTCCAAACATGTGCACTATATCACTATATACTAATTGCATTCAATTCATGCAATTAATTAATTACATTAATCATGTGATGTTGAATTGCATTCATACTCTCGATGGAACGATGAAATCATTTCTAAACTAGTACTTCTTCTTCTTCTTCGTTAATGGGCTTAGACTCCCACGTTCACTCATGTTTTAAGCACGAGTGGACCGTTTTTACCCCGCCATTCAGGCAGCATACGCCGATTTCGGGGGGGGGGGGGGGCATGCTGGGTTTTTCGTGTTTCTATAACCCACCGAACTCTGACATGGATTACAGGATCGTTTCCGTGCGCACTTGGTCTTGTGCTTGCGTGTACACACGAAGGGAGTTAAGTCATTAGCAGGACTGCACATTAAGTTGACCTGGGAGATCGGAAAAATCTTCACTCTTAACCCACCAGGCGGCAGCGACCGGGATTCGAACTCACGACCTCCCGATTAGGAGGCCGACGTCTTACCACCACGCCACAGCGCCCGTCTGTAAACTAGTACAACTAGCTGTTCCACCTTTTTCAGCATTACGCTATTGTGCCAAACATTTATAAATAACAATATGATGATGGAAATTCTATGCACACTTTCGATAGAACAATTAACTACAAATCTAGCATCATTTCAATTTGTACCGCATTTTGTGGTAGTGCTGAAATGCATGAATGACAATATGATGTGTAAGCAAATGTTTACATACAGTAGAGGAAATATACAATTTCACGCATTTAACAGGATTACAGAAATAAGCATCGCACAATTCATGGCGCAGAAGCTATTTGCTTTTTGATTGTTAAAGCTGTATCAGAACGTTTACACATTATATCAATGTAATACTTGTAATGGCTTTTCTACGTGAACAATGACACAACAGACGACTGAAATGACAGCAACATAATTTATTTTAAAGAATGGACAAGCAAAATGCTAACAGCTGATGAACAATCGTGTTTTATTTCGATTCGAATGACTAGGAACATAACAGACATTTTTTGAGAATGTTTTCCCCATGACAGGTCAATACAAAAATAAGTAAATAATTGAATGAACAAATGAAATCAACAAATACAAGAATAAATTAACTAAGCGAATGAATGAATGTATTGAATGAATAAATGAATGAACAAATAAATACAAATATTCAAATTAATATAGAAGTCCAGAAATGTCACACTGAAATACCGCAGACATCGTTGTCACAATGGGAAATGACTAACCCCACAAATTCAAAACAACAAAGCAACGACACCAAAAACTACTTGATGTAGAAAGCTCATGCTAGTGGTGAAAAGTTACCAGCTATGCAGCAAAGACGTACATACATGAACATAAAATCAGACAAGCCATATCACAGGGGGGATGCTGAACCTGTCAACTATACCTTCCTTTCAGTGCACATCATCTTGTAAATTATCACAATTACTGCTACTCGTCAAAAGCGTCTAAAAGTCTACTGTGCTTGCACAACGCCGTTAAAGTGTAAAGGCAATGCAACAAAATGAAGCAGTCACTGAAATGTGTCTTTTTTTTCCTTTTTTTTCTTTTTTTAAAGCATTATCCACTTAAAAAAAAGAACGATCTGAAAACAGGCCTTTTGCAGCTGCTGAAAAAGTATGACACCAACCTCGTTTGGCATGCCACCAAGCAGTAACTGAAATTTGGCGTGTGTTTTTCTCTCTGTGTGTTAATTTTTATTTGTTTAGCACTACCCACTAAAAACGACCGCTAAAAAAAGCGGGGGCCCGGGTAGCTCAGGTGGTAGAGCACTGGACTTGTGATCGAGAGGTCGCTGGTTCGAATCCGGGCCGGGACGGACACGGGTCAACGGTATCCATCTCCCACCCCCCGTGTCACCACAATGGCACGTTAAAGATCTTGGTCATTCTACCATAAGTGCAGATGGCTGATACCACCTAAACACGCAAACATCAAAAAGCCGTGAGGGCGTAAAACTCGAATCGTATAAACCAATTCATGTCCAATATAGGCAATTAAGACCTGACGGACAATAAGCCCCTTAAAATTTACTAAAAACGACCTCAAACCCCGCCTTTTGCAGCTGCTGAAAGGAATGACACCAACCGCGCTTGGCATGTCATTCCAGACGGGATAGGTGAGCAAAACAGACTAGGCTATCATCTTCCGCCTCCGCACTGGACACTGCTGCCTCAAAGCACACCAAAGGACGATAGGTGTAGCAGAGTCTGCCACATGTGACTGTGGAGAGGGAGATCAGACTCCAGAACATGTTCTCCAAGCATGTCCCCTCCTCGACCAACTGCGGATCCAGACATGGCCTGACCCAACAGATCTGAGGACCAAAATGTGGGGAGCACTGGAGGACCTGGAAAGAACGTCCATGTTCGTGGCATCCTCCGGATTCCGAGCCTGACACAACCGTCGTACGAAGAAGAAGAAGAAGAAGAAGAAGAATTTGTTCTTCTCACTGACATGCAAATATTCTTCAGTTTTAGCTGTCCTGATTTTTTGGGTCAATTTTAACGAAGGGAATGTCGCTTTTGTAAATTCAATTTCAGGGGTTTGTCACAGGTCTCCGGTCAGTTTAACATAGACATTGCCTCATGTAAAAATCAAGGCGTTTATCGCATAGGGTAGGACAACGAATGGCTTTTCTAACACTAATTGGTTTTAACATGAATAGCCTTTTCACAACGATCTACACCCAAACGCACCTACCTAGTTTCTTTTGACGAATAGTATAAATGTGTTAAATGTGTAGAGATTCACGTGATGATATACACGGGAAGGAGGCATCTTTAAGCAAGCTTAACTCACAACAACAACAACATCACTGGGACTCGTAAGATAATCCAGCTGCTTTACGACTGGCTTCAGCAATGTTGATCCAGCCTTTGCGTTCTGATCTAAAGTACATTGTAATCCCCCCCCCCCCCAAAAAAAAAAAAAAAAAAAATTGAAAGAAAATTGAAAAAAAGTACGCATTTTAACTATGCTTCCTTCTCCGAAAACAGAGTACGGCTGCCTGTATAGCGGTATGACTGTGATTGAAAACGACCGAACGTTCAATTAACCTAGCTACCAATCTTGTTTTGTGGGTTTGGTTTTCAATGTACTGCGGCCATATTGTTCTTATAACTTGCTGTTCAACTAGCGGTCATTCTTATTCCGACGAGCAAGGCTCTGAGTATTACTCTGTATTTCACCTAAAAATTGCGAGAAAACATCGTCAACGTTTAAAAGTGAAATGAAAATGGGTACATGTTGTTTTTACCAACCTGTATTGAATATAACAAAGCACATGGGGTCTCCCGCTGGACTGGTCCTAAGCACAAGTGTCAGATTCATCGACTACTACTTCATACACCATTTTCACAACCATTTACGTCAAAGACATACGAAACTAGTGAGGGTAACTAAGTGCACGTGACCTGACACGTTTATCCGGAATTTGAACGCAAAAACTTGGATTTTACTTCAAAAATTCTTAAGGGTAAGTGTGTCGCGACTTGATCATGTGTATTCATTATTTCTGCTCTTGTAGTGTTTGCCATCTGCCTCTGTTTGTTTGTTTGTGTGTGTGTGTGTGTGTGTGTGTGTGTGTGTGTGTGTGTGTGTGTGTGTGTGTGTGTGTGTGCGTGTGAGTGTGTGTGTGTTCGTGTGTGTGTGTGTGTGTATGTTTGTGTGTGTGAGTTAGTGTGTGTGTGTGTATGTGTGTGTGTGTGTGTTGTCTTACGGGGTCGACAACCCTCTCACCTAATCCCTAGAGATATGAAACTGTACACTTCGATTTTCTTCAACGGAAAATGTCATTAAAAGAGTTGTACGAATTCATTATAACTATGTACAATGCTGCTTTAACCTCCACTTCCTATAAGGTGAGTGTCGCCTCTGTTCGAAACTTTCGCTTACATGTACATCAGTGTTTTCAACAATATATTTTCAACAGAGCGAGCATGAACACAATATCCCTTCCATACTGTGTTTCGGAATGTCCAAGGATTCGATTTTATTTCGGTATTATTTTAACAGGCTTCAAAAAGCAAAAAAGGGTCCTTGTAAGTATTTGTTTTGTAAAACCACCATTTTGTACACACATGCAATAAAAGCATTCGCTGCCTCTTTGGTTACTAACACGTGAACGTATAACACAACTTGACATAAACAATACGAACGAGTTTGGAAGAGAAAAACATCTGCTATTGCAATCAATGTACACGGAACACTAGCTGCAGGCAAACATGAAATAACATCAATATGCAACAACTTTTCAACAACATTTACATCAAAGTCTTTGACAAAATACTAAAAAGGATGAATAAACAGGAACTGTCTACATTGTTTTCAATCTTTTCCTTTCAGCTTGATGTATTCTAAAAACTGATGGTCTTCACTAAAATACTGCCTTGTGAAGCTAATATTCCAGTCCTTGATGTAAGCATGTGAACATTCTGAGATAACAATCAAAACTGATTAATACAAACAACTTCTTAACGTCTTTTAATGGAGTTCACACACTCCAATACAGAACTGCACCATTCTTAAGTACAACAATCTTATAAAATCGTTATTATTTTTCCGTTTTTTGTTTTTTTTAATAGCAGCAATCTGTTTTAGCTATTCTAATAAACTGATTGGTATATCTTACCAGAGATCTTCCTACAATAATGAATCCGCCATTGAGAAATAAAACAAAAAATTTCAACAAATGATATCCTTTCTCTTTTCCTTCAGTTTTTTTTCATCTGTTTCACGAGTAGCCTTTTCTGCTTCACAAAAAGTACAGCAGCGTAAATTTAAAGTGCTGTGAACAAATATCGAGTGCGAAAGTATTAACAGTGCAAGTTAAGAATAAATACTAATACAATTGAAAGTATAATTAGTGATATTGCAAGGTTTGATTATTTCTCTGTACCTTTTGCGCGTGACGTATTTACAGTAACAAATACACATCTATATATCCAACTGACTGTTCTGTTCACACAAACATTTTCAGTCAGTGGGTTCTTCTTCTCCTTCTCATGGGAGCGATAACGTTCACCGCCATAGATCTATTCAGGATTTTACACAGAGTAAGAGCATTTTTGATAATTCCAAATATCAATTAACAGCCTGGTTGTTTCACGCATAGAGTAAGAATAATGTGCTTGAATTAATTCTGAAAGGGATACCTATGTCACTTTTCTAAAAATCATTAAGCGAAAAAAAAATCCAATTTTTTTTCTTCAAATTCCCAATCTGGACAAAAGGCAGCTACGCTATTGGATTTGTATATTTACGTACAAGTCAAAGGATAAGTATTCTTATTCCGTGTAAAAGCCTGCACATATCTGTGTCTGTGATCACGACTGTACACGCGCGTACCTGTCACTATTTGACAACAATGTTTGACCTCATCGCAACAAGATATGTGACCCTACACCACGGAATGAGTCGCATGTCACCTTTGCATGATTTTCATATTTTTACATTTTCCTAAAGAGTTTTTAATGATCTATCTAGTGGTGAAAATCGTTTTAGAAAAGAGCGAAAACTGTTTGAGTTATAAGCCTGTGACTAAGGTGACTCTCACACTGTTACCAGACACCCCCCGGACTAATATTAAGCCTAGCGCAGAACCGCGTGAGGTGACATGCGACTCATTCCGTGGTGGAGGGTCACATTATGGCAATCACTTTTGCGACCTTTTCACTCTTTCAGAGACCTCCTCACTTTATTAAAGCTGGCCGATACAACTATGCATAAACACCAGAAATTGCACACAAAATCGCTAATAACAAGACTAATCGTAATCGTCAGGACTATCGTGACAACGTTGCTATGGTGAGTAATTATCTTCTAAGGCCAGCACCGTCGGAAAATAACATAAGGCCAATTTTCACAAACGTGCTAATTATTATAATGAGATACGACAAAATTCCAGGTATGGATGATGTTAATGGTGATTAACAATATGGCGTTTGTGTGGCCGGAACGATGAAGATGACCTATTTGGTCAACCTACTTCACAATCAGTAAAAACAAATATCATCATGTGTCGTCAACCCTAACTGCAACTGCAATGATTGATAAGCATATCTGCAGACCGAATGGGGTAGAGTTAAGCTACATATTGTCTGGAATGTCAATCACTGCTCACTCAATCATTGTATTTCATCTCAGCGCCACTTGCCTTTATTCCTCAAGTTAATCTCGTTAAATTTGTACCAATTTGACAATAGTGACTTTAAGTGTTTAGTATCCAACAATCTTTCAGGCTAACGAACATGGGATTTGTTTTTTTAAGAACGAACAGCAATATAAAGAAAGCATCATCAAGAATAAAACTAAACGAGAGCGAATAACACTTTGAGTACAACATTTCAAAGAAAATGTAATTCGAAACATTTTAGAAAATGCCAAGAATAATAAGAGCAAAGACAAATTATGACCTGTCAGATAAACATTGTCCACGTATGTTTAAACTTCCGATATTGACCAAGTGTTCATCAAAGTCAACAGACTTTCATTACCTGCCTAAATCCATTCTTTTCAATCATTTTTCATTTTGATGAGTAGAGGTGGAGTGAGATATTTGGGAATCCCAGCTTTCTTCGTAACTGAATTATAATCCGGCCTGCGCATAAAGGACTGGAAAGATGTGATACAATATTAGACACACTAACACATAGGGCCTGGCACCATGGATATGGAGTGTTAAATACATATGCAAATTACATAAACGGCCTGGTACCATGGATACGAAACTCTGGACAAGGAATACTGGACAACCTGTTACGATATCATTTTTCTCGAAAGATAATTGTTCTCACCGGCTTCTTGATTTCACATAAACTCGAACCTGACTATCCCCTCAAAGCGGTGCACTTATTTGGAGGAGAAAATCATGCCGGTCTCTTGCATGTGAAGGACATTCGTGGTGAAATTTGATAGGTTTTACCCCAAAATATTATTACTTCGAAAACATGCACCAACTGGTTACGTCCCTTGAATGACGGAAGGGGAGGATTTTGCGATGAAGATAATTTCTAAGGTATACTACTTTTTTCTGAACGAATTAATCCCCATGAGTTTAAATTACAAAAGGTAAATCATCAGTACTTAGGAAGGGAGGGGGGATAGTCAGTGTGAAGTCTTTGCGAGATCAACAAGGCCAGAGAGAGAAAAAAGATATCGCACATAATTAACACATTATTCTTTCTCTTATATCTTGAATTACCTTTTCCCTTCTTTGACGAAGAGAGTTTTAGGACATGTATATAAAAACAAATCACTCTGTAGTCGTTTCGATTTATCGTCGAACTCTCCAGATGGCGATGTTTGATGAACTTCTGTCCAAATTTTCTCCTTATCAAATGTAAACAATTTTAAGAATCAAAACACAAATCACACATGCGTCATTTGAATATACCATCGGACGCTTCAAATGGCAAGCTCTGGTGAACTTCATTCCATATTTTATCCTACTTCTTAAAATGAGAAGAGCTTACAGAAACAGAAACACAAATCATAAAGTAGTCGATTTGGTATACTATCCACACTCCAAATGGTGAGTTTTGAGGAACTTGTATCCATACTTTGGTGTTAGGAATCAGGGATACAGAGTTCGTGTGCACGAGAAAGTGCTCAGTTCGGAAGGACCTGGGTACATGTACTAGGTTCGGATTGGTTGAAATCTCAAACAAATCCCAGTGGGGCACATTCTCTTGCACACCTCCCCTGAGACAGCCGTATTAAATCCTTTTCTATTTGATTCGCACATGTCTGACCAACATTGCGCTGCAACTTGGTTTCCAATGGTTATTGTCTCAGACAAACAAATCTTGCTGCAGGTTAGAGTCATGGTTATAACGTAGTGAAACAAAAATAATTGTAAATTCACAGTCTGTTGGTTGGTTGTTGAATTTTAACGCCCAGCTTCGGCCTATGCGGGACCGATGCAACTTTGTTCCTTTCACAGTCCGACGTATTTCTTCACACAAGCGTGCACAGTTAGTAAACTTTGAGCACATGGTGTAGTCCACACAATCATTAGGATTCACTACTGACTAGTCTATGTCCTTTAGTTTTCAGAGAAACTGGTGTGGTGTACTGAACAAGGGATGCTCAGTGAGAGTTCGGCTCACGTGTTCCACAAAGATCCTGATGTGTTATACTCTGCTGGGTCGATTTGTGTACAAAAAAAATCACAGGAGATTCAGATCCTCCAAATTGAATTAAAAGGAGCTCATGGACTCTTTCGCCTTGAGTCGCCTGTTGGTGAGATATGTGCGCGTTATAAATATTCGTATTATTATTATCAATCGCTTGGCCGATCATGCTGCATACACAAAATGCTGCACACAAAATATATCTAAAGTTCTAACTTTGAAAAGCTGACTGCAATCGTGTTCAATGCTTATGCAGAGGATGACAGCGAGTGCTCTGCTGAACCAAGCACGCAGGACTGGAAATGATGAACGTATCCACTCAGCTGTGAATGGAATGAGGAACTCCAGAGGGCCAGGCTTTGTAGACGTCTGATGTGTGATCTGACAAAAATTGTGTTGCAGCTTGGTTTCATTTGGTGTGCGATCTGCCCGAACAGAAATGATTTACACCGACAGGAATGCACATAATTTGGTCGACATGCAGAATGCGATATTTAAGTGGGCTTGGTTTTCTGGATAGAAAGTGAGACCTGCATGAACTGATGAAATGTAATCTATCCCAAGTTTACGATGCAGAATTATGACTAGGAACTAGATGGAGCTTATGGAAACAGAAATAATCAACATTGCAATAAATCCCGAGTGATTATGTGTCCTGAGTATCCTATATATTGGACCCATAGTTCTTTAAGTGATGGATACATGAAACTATGCAAATATTGCAATGAGCCCGGCATAATACTTGAAGAATATCAGTAAGCCCACGAACATGGATATGAAGTAAGATCTGAATGTTAACAATACAAAAGCAATCTTGTTTGCTTTTTGTATGTGATGCATCCCGATAGCCCTGGAATTGGCAGAGAATTATCAGGCTGATGGAGACAAAATGATGCATCCCGATAGCCCTGGGATTGGCAGAGAATTATCAGGCTGATGGAGACAAAAGGATGCAAACATTGTGAAGAGACCGGCATTACAAATCAACAATACTGGTTGGCTTGCTACACTGGAAAGTGAGATCTGCTTAAAGGCTTGCACAAAGGTACGCACTGATGCACTGTTATATAACGGGCTCGCATGTTTGGATCCAATCGATGTTTGTATGGCGCAAATATTGCAACGAGCCTGTCAAAATACTTGAAAAATATCCATGGGTCTACTACCATGGGTTTGCAGTGAGGTAAAGCACAGGGCCCGGTATCCTGAATAATGATGTGACGTCTAGATCTTGCGTTGCTCCTTTCGCCAGTGACGCTCAGAGCTCTGTAACCTGGATAATCATGAAAGTTCTAGACCTTGCGCTGCTCTGTGATCCTGGATAACAATGAGAGGTCTAGATCTTCCATTGCTCCGTGCCTCAGTGAAGTACAGATCCCGGAAACCTGGATAAGGATGTAAGGTTCAGATCTTGCTCTGTTCTGTGCTCCAGTGATACACAAGGCCCGGTATCATAGTTAAGGATGTGACGTCTAGATTTTGTAATGCTCCGTTTGCCAGTGACACACAGGGCCCGGTAACCTGGATAACAATAAGAGGTACAGATCGTGCACTGCTCCTTTTGCAAGTGACGCACAAGGCCCTGTAACCTGGATAATCATGTGAGGTCTAGATCTTGCGCTGCTCCGTGCGCCAGTGACGCATGTAGAGGACGACAATAATGACGACGAGCACGATGATGATGACAGCTGCCAGGAGACCCCCCACGATAGCCCACACAGAACCGGTGGAGATTCCTGTAACATACAGTGACACACAATACCAAATAATAGTACACCTTGACATACAGTGACAGACAATGACAACAAGTGACACACAGTTCAGTTCATTCACTGTTTTTATTATTTCGTCTATAGACTTTTAAGCGGATAGATTAGTGAATATTCCGCCTCGTATACTTGGACTAACCTTCCAAAATATGAACAGCTATTTTGTCATACTCATTTAACATTGCAGTCTACTCTGTTTTATTAGACACAAAGCTGGTACAGGGTGACCCCCCCAAAAAAGAGTACCCAAACAAAACGTCATAAATTGAACAAAAATAAAGCAATCTTCATAAAATTTATTTACACACACATGTAGCCTCTGCATGATTTGCACAGAAAATTATAGCGTTCTAGCTTGTCTTTCAGGAAAGTTATGCTCATTCTACAGAACATGCTCCAAATGGCCTCCGCGCCACTGCAGGCAAACTTGAACTCGTCGCGCAAAGTTATCAATCACCCGCACACACTTCTGTTCCGAGATTCCGCAAATGGTTGTTGTGATGGCTCTCTTGACTTCTGTGATTGTCTGTGGGTTGTTCCTGTAGACGTTGTCTTTCAGGAACCCCCAAAGATAGAAATCTGGGGGATTTAAATCCGGGGGAGGCCATTTGGAGCATGTTCTGTAGAATGAGCATAATTTTCCTGAAAGACAAGCTAGAACGCTAACATTTTCTGTTGAAATCATGCAGAGGCTACTTGTGTGTGTAAATAAATGTTATGAAGATTGCTTTACTTTTGTTCAATTTATGACGTTTTGTTTGGGTACTCTTTTTTTATGGGTCACCCTGTACTTCGCAACTCCCCTTCCCTGTGGTACAGGGACATTCTATGGTTTCAATAACTGCCCCCAGGAACCATTCATGGCTTGTTTTAAAAAGCTCGTTACTCTGTTGCTGCTAGCTTTCCACTGGAAGCGACCCGAAATTCCCATGGACAGGACAATAAAGTATTGAAAATGAAAATATTATTCCAATCTTTTTTTTATATATTTATTATGAATATATTTATTTATAGATGTATATTATCTATTTATTTATAAATATATTTATTTATTTTTATCACACACACATACACACACAAAAATTGAAAATGTAAATGAAAAAAAAAAAATTCAAATGCGTTCTCTTCATACCTGCGTCATCAATGCTGAAGTGCGCCTCAAAGCCGCCAGTGTTCCAGCGATCGTCAGCAGTGAAGATGACCAGCAGATGGCGCCCTGTGCTGGCATACTGCGGGGCCTCGTTGGCACACCACCGGCCCAGCGAACCCTCCAGGCTCTTCTCCTTGCCTGCGGGGATGCAAATCGTTGGGGTCAGTATCAAAAAGGTGACAACTATGGTTGGACTAGTTATATTAAGGTACATAACTGTAGTAAAGTCAAGATGAGGCAAAGACTGAAGGAGATGAGATGAAAGATTGGAGAGGAAACAATGACTAAAGAAGAGAATGTGAACTATTGATTTCAGGACCAAAAAAAATGATTCCAACAAAAAATAAACACACACACACACACACACACACACACACACACACACACACACACACACACACACACACACACACACACACACACACACACACACACACACACACACACACACACACACACACACACACACACACACACACAATGCAGAGCACGTGAAATGATCAGATATAAAGAGACAAACAGTCAGACAGACAAACAGACAGAATGACATTAAGCAAAGTTGAGGAAAAGACATACGAGTGAATAGCCAAGCAGCGTCATTTAGAGAAAGACAAGGAGAGTAACCGGAATGTCTGGAAAATCAACCAAAGCTTAATAGCACTGACCATCATAAACGCGGACAATGTCCGAGCAGTCTCCCTCCATCTCGGACTTGATGACCTTCAGCACCACCGTTTCTCCTTCCGGGGCCGTCAGCACCCACTCACAGTGCGTGTTACTGTTGCGATAAAAATAACAACCAATCAAAAAGACTGTTACTCCTTCCGGGGCCGTCAGCACCCACTCACAGTGCGTGTTACTGTTGCGATAAAAATAACAACCAATCAAAAAGACTGTTACTCCTTCCGGGGCCGTCAGCCCCCACTCACAGTGCGTGTTACTGTTGAGATAAAAATAACGACCAATCACATAGGCTGTTTCACTTGGTTGTGAGCAAATTATAGTATGTGTTACAGTTGTGATAACAAGAATAACCAATCTAAATAGAACAACCAATCACAAAGGCTGTTTCTCGGAATTCCACTTGGCTGTGAGCAATTCTCCCCCCCCCCTCCCCCGCACCCCGTCACATCTGTTCTTAACTTTATAGCTAAATCATATCAGTTGATTTCATAACTAGATATATCAAATCATTCATACATATCATATATCTTCTGCTTCTTTCTTTGATCTTTGCGTCTTTTCACATGTCGCGTACGACAGTCTCACATAGGTATCTGTGTCTTTCGAAGACTGATTGTCAAACTGACATGAAATCCATTATAACTGATGACAACGTCGGCAAAGAAACAAGTTGGTGTTCTAGCCAGAAGGGCGCAGTGGCGTAGTGGATAAGACATCGGTTTCCTAACCGAAAGGTCGTGAGTTCAAATCCCGGCCGCGGCCGCCTGGTGGGTTGAGGGTGGAGATTATTCCGATCTCCCAGGTCAACTTATGTGCAGACCTGCAGCTAGTGCCTTATCCCCCTTCGTGTGTACAGGCAAGCACACGACCAAGTGCGTACAGAACAGATCCTGTTATCCATGTCAGAGTTCGGTGGGTGATAGAAACACGAAAATACCCAGCATGCTTCCCCCGAAATCGGCGTATGCTGCCCGAATGGCGGGCTAAAAACGGCCATACACGTACAAATCCACTCGTGCAAAAACATGAGTGAACGTGGGAGTTTCAGCCAATGAACGAAGAAGAAGAAGAAGAGGTGATCTAGCCGTGACTTACATGGGGTAGTAGAAGGGATAGTTGGGGGAGGTCAGTCGCTGCCAGGTACTGTTGACCGTCAGCTCTGTCCGTCTCTCGCACCGGCCGCTTGCTGTTAACAATCACGACCAAAACATGATTATCAATCCTTGAATAATCACAATGACAAATTAGGACTGGGTGGCCGAGTGGTAACGCACTTGCGCTCGGAAGCGAGAGGTTGCGTGTTCAGGCCTGGGTCAGGCCGCAATTTTCTCCCCCCTTTCCTAACCTAGGTGGTGGGTTCAAGTGCTTGTCTTTCGGATGAGACGAAAAACCGAGGTCCCTTCGTGTACACTACATTGGGGTGTGCACGTTAAAGATCCCACGATTGACAAAAGGGTCTTTCCTGGCAAAATTGTATAGGCATAGATAAAAATGTCCACCAAATACCCGTGTGACTTGGAATAAAGTGTAAAAAAATTCCATCTCACACGGCATTAAGTCTCAGGGCTTGGAAACATGAATACACGCATGCAGGAAAAACAAAATGGGTAGCGCCGTATACTGTATGGCAGCTCGCTTTCCCCAGGGAGAAAGCAGCCCGAATTTCTGTGAGGTTACCCTCATGGACTATATAAAATCTTATCCTTTATCCTTATCCTCCTAGGCATCTACAGAAATGTGTCCAATGGTTGTTCATGTTTAATTACACAATAACAACAGGAAGCATACTCATTTCTCTAATAAGTGCAACAAACAGGTCTATTTTCAATCAACAGAGTGTACTGTGCATACAAAATATTCAGCATAAGATCGTAACATCAGGGTCACTCAAACCATCCACCATTCTTCACATGTCATTCTTCACCTTGCGCGGCATACATAACTGAAATGCATTACGTAATGGGTGGTTTCAGTCACAGAACTTTTACATACATTTTGTCATAGTGACTAAATCTGACCTTAAGAAAATTGCGATAACCGCTAGAGGCCAGTCTACGTATCTACGTTTACAAATGGTCTGTAATAAGCGATAGTTAATATGTAATTGTATTCACGCACCTGGCACAGAATAGTACTCCAGAGTGAAGCCGTCATACTGGTTGTCATGGTAATCGGACTTGACCTCCACCAGAAGGTGACGACCGCTAGAGGTCACTGTCGCACGGCGTGAATTCGCCCCGCACCAACGCTTCAGTTCCTTGGCCGAGGACGTCTCACCTAAATGTACAACACAGCAAACAAGGGGTTACAGGGGCGGACGAGGGGGGGGGGGCACAGGGGGCACGTGCCCCCCCCCCCCCCCCCCCCCCCCCGAAAAAAAAGAAGATTTTTCTATGCTGATTCTATGACCATTTCTAAGTTCAAATGGCACCAGATGGCACCATTTTGCTTCTTTGGTCAAAATATTTTTCAGGGGGGGCATGCCCCCGGACCCCCCTAGCAAATTCGGGCGCTTCGCGCCCATCACATTCACTTTCGATTCAAAGTGCCCCCCCCTTGCAAAGCAACTGATCCGCCCCTGGGTTATGAACAAGACGAGAGAAAAGGGGGTAAATAGTGGTGGCTGGGGTAAGATGACGTCTCTCCTGTATGTGTAACACAATAGACAATGGATTGTGAACAAGACGAGAGAAAAGGGGGTAAATAGTGGTGGCTGGGGTAAGATGACGTCTCTCCTGTATGTGTAACACAATAGACAATGGATTGTGAACAAGACGAGAGAAAAGGGGGTAAATAGTGGTGGCTGGGGTAAGATGACGTCTCTCCTGTATGTGTAACACAATAGACAATGGATTGTGAACAAGACGAGAGAAAAGGGGGTAAATAGTGGTGCCTGGGGTAAGATGACGTCTCTCCTGTATGTGTAACACAATAGAGAATGGATTGTGAACAAGACGAGAGAAAAGGTGGTAAATAGTGGTGGCTGGGGTAAGATGACGTCTCTCCTGTATGTGTAACACAATAGACAATGGATTGTGAACAAGACGAGAGAAAAGGGGGTAAATAGTGGTGGCTGGGATCATTGTATTTACATCTGCAGTAGAGTCCAACTCTAACTCCTGCTGTTTTCACTGTAATGTCTGATCCAAACAACCCTAGCTTTCCCGTCCCTGCAATCCCTATGCCTCAATTATATTGGAGCAAGTCGACTTCACAATGCTAGCTGCATGAAGCATTGGCACTATTTTTTTTAGTAAAAAGACTTTGCAACATCTTTGCGAAGTCGTCTTTAACAAGAAGAAGAAGGAGACAAAGTATGTCATATTTATGGCCTTAGGAAGCCATGTACTGCTCCTAAGTGGTGACGTCAGACTTACCGTCATAGAAGGCGATGTAGTCTCCCTTGCATGTGGCGTCACCGCGGGGCACCATCCTTCCTTGGACCTCCACCTCCACCGCGTCCACCACTCTGAACGCGGACAGCAGGTAGCGACACTGGGCATCACTGCAACGAACACATACAATACAGGTCAATGCAGCCATCTTTAGTGTTCACACGGACACACACAAAAAGACACAGACACAAGCAATCATGCACGCACGCACGCACGCACACACACACGCATGCACGAACGCACACACACACGCACGCACACACACACACACACACACCCACACACACAGACACAAGCTAGCACGCACGCGCACACACACGCATGCACGCACGCACACACACGCACACACGGACACACACACATACACACACAAGCTAGCACGCACGCGCACACACACGCATGCACGCACGCACACACGGACACACACACAAACACACACACACACACACACACACACACACACAGATGGAGAGGCAGAGACAGAGAGAGACAAACAGACAGACAGGCAGACGACAGTCAGGAAGGGACACAGAGAGAGAGACAGACAGAGACTGAATCAGACACAAAGAACTTACTTTGGAAAGCCAGAAGTGTTGGTAGACAATGAAGGCAGTGTCTCTATCTTGTCGCTTTCGGCCCGTCGCCTCTCCGTGTTGTTATTACAAGGGTAGTCTGTCACACAAACAAACTCAAACGTTCATAAGCATACATACAGTCCGGATTACCCAAAGGCAGCAAGAGGGTTAAACTGGTAGCTCGGCTGCTCTAGCACTGGACTTGTGATCCCGGGATCAAGGCTTCCAATCTGGATGGGACGGACACGAGTCAACTTTATACATGCGCAGACTCAGAGAAGGTATCCATGACCCAACCCCGTGTCACCACTGTGGTCCGTAAAAGACCTGAGCATTCTGCCAGAAGTGCAGGTGGCTTATCTGTTCCGGGTAGCGCGACTCTTTTGCTACTAGTTTACCGCTTAGAGAAATGCGACAGGGATTTCCCTGCGATTTGACAATAAAGTAATGAAAATGAAAAATGAAAAATAAAAAGTCAACAGCTATTAAAGGTACTGAACTTGTCAAATCCAGGTGCAGGGAGCCCCTGGGGCTTTTAGTCATACCTCAGGCAGCTATCCGTTAGAAGAACTACCAAGTTTCATTGACTTGCACCCAAAGAGTCAAGAACTGCGATTTTTTTACGAATTAATTTCGTACTCGGACCCGGCTGGTCTTGGCCTATTTTTGGATCTAAATTTAGATCAGGTAGATCACCACACCATGCACACAAAGACACGTCACTTAGCAAACTATGTCAGACGTCTTCATGAGTTTGTGTAAAACAAAATGGAGGCCGGAATCACTCAAGTTGAATCGAACTCCGACCAAACACCAACGTAATAACTAGGTTAATTTATGCACTCGCGTGAACAAGAAACTGTCGAGCTTCACAGATGTCGTCGTTGGCTAGTTTTGGGTTTGTTTTACTACCATAGGAGGATGTTTGAACTGTAAATGCACTCAGCTGCAACAAAAACGCAAAACGAAGGCTGTGAGCTGCACTGTGCCTTTAAAGGAAGACTGTTTTGTTTAATCAGATTGGACAGGCGGGGTGGTCTCGTGGGTAAGACGCCTGCCTCCCAAGCAGGAGGTTCGAATTCGGGCCGGGACGGACACGGGTCAACTTTATGCGAAGACCCAGAGACGGAAGCCATATGATGCATATCCCACCCCCGTGTCACCACAATGGCACGTAAAAGACCTCGGTCGTTCTGCCATAAGTGCAGATGGTTGATAGCACTTAAACACGCATACACTTGTGTATTTCGTCAAAAGCCGTGAGGGCGGAAACACTCAAATTATCCAACATAATTATCATGTCCTTAAGAGGCGAAATATTTTGCCTGTAGGACAGTAAGCATTCTCTCTTTCCAGAAGGTTGCGTGTTCGAATCCCGGCTGCGCCTGTTTTTTCCGATCTCCCAGGTCAACTTATGTGCAGATCTGCTGGTGCTTTATCCCCAATTGTGTGCAGGGCCGGATCTGGGGGGGGGGGGGGGGGGGTCCTGGGACCCGGAACCCTAGACCCCCCCCCCCCCCCCCCCCCGGCCATCCGATGTACCTCTCAAAGAAAGAAAAATATGTGGACTTTTCAAGCTCTTTCCCCCAACTCCCTTAGTTTATTTGGTCTTCTAAAACTATTTCAAATTATGAAAATGTGTAATTTTGATTCCCAGTTGTAAGGAAAGACCAAAAAATGACCTCACAAATGCAAAATTTTCTCGGCTTCTGGGAGGCTCTGCCCCCCAGACCCCCCAAAGGGGCGTTGCCCCTACACCCCACCGGGGCCTCAGCGGCCCCCGGACCCCTGCCTTCAGTTGGAACCCTCCCCCCCTCCCCCTTCCACGAACTTGGTCCGGCCCTGGTGTGGATAAATGGTGAGAAAAACCGGTCATACACGTAAAAGCCCACTCGTGCACACACGAAAAAACCAGGAGTGTACGAGGGAGTTTCAGCCCGTGAACGAAGAAGAAGAAGAAGTATTCAGATTCATATGCAATCCTACAATCTGCAGAACTATACTTACCAAGGGCCACAACTCTCAACAGGATGGGTTTATCGCTGGGAAAGGATGGTCCAGGGGAGATCACCATGTTGTGAGTCAAGCTACGCATAGTTGTCTTCTTACAGGCCTCGCCCAGAGACTTCGCTTTGTCTTTCATGTAACCTGAAAATGCAAACAAAGAAGACCAGAAGATAAGAAACGTTTTTGATGACAAATTCTCAATCAGGACGCTTTGGGAGTATGACACTTCAGTGACAACTGTATTTACGGTTGTCTGTCCTGTTGGTTATTAAATTACCAGTTGCATCGTCATGGTGCATTACACATGCAAATGAAAAGAGCAATTCAAACACCAATGAATACTAATCAATGTATATCTGTTTTATGTGTCTGCGAAATAACCCCCCCCCCCCCCCCAACTCCCTTCTCACTCATTCTTTGTTTCTCTACCTCCTTCACCTCAGCTTTATTTTCACTGAACCACTTCCCATCCGAGTGCGTGTACCCCTATCTCATGGTTGGTTATTACACCCCCGGTATAGGGGTGTGTATAGGTTTCGCTCGATGTGTTTGTTTGGGTGTTTGTGTGTTTGTTTGTGTGTTTGTGTTCGCATATAGATCTCAAGAATGAACGGACCGATCGTCACCAAACTTGGTGAACAGGTTCTATACATTCCTGAGACGGTCCTTACAAAAATTGGGACCAGTCAAACACACGGTTAGGGAGTTATTGGTGGATTAAAATTATACAAGGACTTATAGAGGAACATATTAATGGTCAAAGGGAAATAACCATTCTCACTGCCACCAACTGAGAAGGTTATTTCCCTTTGACGGGGGTGTTTTTCCTACCTCGGAGGAATTTCTTGTTGTAAGAAACGATAAACAATAAGAACCAACCATCCTGCCCCCCACCCCCACCACTCATACACACACTCATCAACCCCAAACTTACCATCACCGAAGTCACATCACCTTACACTAAGCACCGGTGTAACACGAGAAAATTACTCCCACGAGATTTTTACTCCGGAGTAAACATTTCGTTCGAAAAAGTTACTCCCTTTACGAAAAAAGCACTCCCCCATTGCACGAGAAAATTACTCCCCAAGACAGGTGAGTTCCGAGTAAACATTTCGTACAAAAATGTTACTCCCCTGACGAATAAATAACGAATAAATTACTTCACCCCAACACGAGCAATTTAACTTCCCATGCCAGGTGTACGACATTTTTACTGCCTTGTCCCCTGTTAGTCTTGGTGGTGGAAGTGGTGGAGGGAGGGTAGCGCGACATTCGTGTGCGCGAGATCACTTATTGGCATTATCCCTTCGCCCGCATCCCATTTTTGCGTACGAGATTTTTACTGGAAGTAAAAACAAGTCGCGTAAGGCGAAAATACAACATTTAGTCAAGTAGCTGTCGAACTCACAGAACGAAACTGAGCCCAACGCAACGCAGCAAGACCGTATACTCGTAGCATCGTCACTCCACCGCCCGTGGCAAAGGCAGTGCCAGTGAAATTGACAAGAAGAGCGGGGTAGTAGTTGCGCTTAGAAGGATAGCACGCTTTTCTGTACCTCTCTTCGTTTTAACTTTCTGAGCGTGTTTTTAATCCAAACATATCATATCTATATGTTTTTGGAATCAGGAACCGACAAGGAATAAGATGAAAGTGTTTTTAAATTAATTTCGTTAAAAAAATTTTGATAATAATTTTTATATATTTAATTTTCAGAGCTTGTTGTTAATCCAAATATAACATATTTATATGTTTTTGGAATCAGCAAAGGATGGAAAATAAGATGAACGTAAATTTGGATCGTTTTATAAAAAAATTATTTTTTTTACAATTTTCCGATTTTTAATGACCAAAGTCATTAATTAATTTTTAAGCCACCAAGCTGAAATGCAATACCGAAGTCCGGGCTTCGTCGAACATTACTTGACCAAAATTTCAACCAATTTGGTTGAAAAATGAGGGCGTGACAGTGCCGCCTCAACTTTCACGAAAAGCCGGATATGACGTCATCAAAGACATTTATCAAAAAAATGAAAAAAACGTGTGAGGATATCATACCCAGGAACTCTCATGTCAAATTTCATAAAGATCGGTCCAGTAGTTTAGTCTGAATCGCTCTACACACACACACATACAGACAGACAGACACACACACACACACACACACACACACACACACAGACACACACACACACGCACATACACCACGACCCTCGTCTCGATTCCCCCCTCTACGTTAAAACATTTAGTCAAAACTTGACTAAATGTAAAAATGGGGAGTAAAAATTTCGTGGAGGGAGTAATTTGTTCGTGCCTTGGGGAGTTCTTTTCTCGTACGAAAAGTGTACTCGGAGTAAGAATTTCGTACGAAATATTTACTCCGGAGTAAATTTTTCGTGGAGTAAAAATTTCGTGTTACACCGGCATACCCCTCTCCCGCCTCCAAATAAACAACCGTGCGCACAAGAACACACAACTGACCATCAAAGAATTCCAGCCCCCTGTCCCCGCACTGCAGGTCAGACTTGGTGGAGTTGACCAGGTCCAGTTTCAGCGTCTGATAGCGCCCTGAGGCCCACAGCCTTAGAGAGCAGGGAGTGTTGCCTCTGAAAGAACAACGGGAATTCCACTATGCAAAATAGGGTGAGATACGTATGTCACTGAGATATAAGTGTGTAAATTACTGTGGTTAGAGTGCATGCATGCCCTCTCAGCCTTAGCGAACACGGAGTGTTGCCTCTGAAAGAAAACACGAGAAATCCACTATGCAAAATAGGGTGATAACGTGTGTCGAGAAATACACTTTGCAAACAAGGGTGAAACAAGATGAATGTTAATTACTGTGATTAGAGAGCATGCCTCTCATGTTGGGGTTCCAGGTTCGATTCCTTTACAGGGTGTACACAAGTACCCAATTTAGTGTTCTCCAGTCCCCCCAGCTGCAATACACGAAGCAGTGTAGAGAATACACAGCAAGTAGCCCCACGATTGTTAATCGTGGGTATGCTCAACAACAACAACAACAACAACAACAACAACAACAACAACAACAACAACAACTTACCTCAAACACAAATGAGAGGTAATACAATCCTGATCCTAAACATGTTGCCAAAAGTACCAAGTGCATTTGTACTTACCGTACGATGGTTGTGTAGGGGAAAGAAATGAAGGTTGGCTCTGAGGACACCTGCACCGTTGGAATGATGTTGTCACTGCAGCCAGCTGAAAGGCAAAATAACTGACCACTACAGCATATGTAAACAAGTGCCCGAAGCACAAGAATCACCTTTGCAGGCAGAGCCAGTCAAGTCAGACAGGATACAGATTTAAAGCTAAATTAACAGCTATGGGTACGGAGTATTTTTTGCTATTTGTATTATCATTTCTTTAGTGTAGGTATTGTTGACACACTCTCTGTCTCTCTCTCTCTCTGTCTCTCTCTCTGTCTCTCTCTCTCTCTGTGTCTCTGTCTCTCTCTCTCTCTCTCTCTGTCTCTCTCTCTCTCTCTCTCTCTCTCTCTCTCTCTCTCTCTCTCTCTCTCTCTCTCTCTCTCTCTCTCTCTCTCTCTCTCTCTCTTCAACTTCAGGCCCTTCAAGCGTTATTATTCTGATTTGTTTCGTTTTGGTTTCATTTTTCATTGCTCATTTTTCTGTTTGATTTTTCTCCCTTTCCCCTTCTTTTGTACTTGGAGGACATCATCGCCATATTCTCTGATAAGTCGTTTTGTTATTTGTATTGTTGTTTTCATTTTTTTAACCTGTTGAAGACCTTTAGGTCGAAACGTTGTTCATTGTCATTTGTTTGTATATTTCGTTGCGAGTCCAGTATATTAGGTATTTCTCTTAGGCACAAAAAAAAATAGGTGTGGTTACGGTAACATAGCCACAAAAAAAAGGGTAGGTAGGTAGGCAATCACTTTTTTTTTAAACTTTTTTTTCTAATGTGTACAAATTAAACCTACTTGACAGGGAAATAAGTGTGCGACACGGGCGCTTTCGCTTTCATTGCGTTTTTTGCACTCGTTTTTTTTGGTTTTTTGGGTGTTTTTTTGACAAATGTAATAAAAAGTTATAGGATCGGCCCCTAAAAATAGGGTAGGTCGGGTTACCGTAACCACACCTATTTTTTTTTAGGCCTAAGCTATGGGTACGCCAAGGTTCCCAAGAGGATACAAGGTGACAAGAACACCCAGACCCAATCACAAAAACCTTCTCCGTCCAAATCTCACGGGTGTGCTCCCCCCCCCCCCGCCCCCCCCCCCACACACACACACACACATACACCCCCACACACACACTGAAGCACTGACTTTGCAGGGAGCGGGTGACAGCACGCAGACGCAGCACGTGCCAGCTGAGGTCGGGCCTGAGCAAGGTGAAGGTCACGAGGGCCTGAGAGCTGTGCGTGGTGATGGCCTCGAAGGGCTTGGTGCCGTAACACCACGACACGATCTTAGGGCTCGACTCGCTGGGACCTGGGCATCAGTACAAAGGAAGACAACATTAGGTAACTACAACCGATACATATCCTTGGTCTAAATATCTTAGATAAAACTCAACTACGCTACTGTTTGTTTGTTTGTTTGTTTGCTTAACGCCCAGTCCACCACGAAGGGTGATATTAGGGCGGTGCTGCTTGGACATTTAACGTGCGCCACACACAAGACAGAAGTCGCAGCACAGGCTTCATGTCTCACCCAGTCACATTATTCTGACACCGGACCAACCAGTCCTAGCACTGACCCCATAATGCCAGACGCCAGGCGGAGCAGCCACTAGATTGCCAATTTTAAAGTCTTAGGTATGACCCGGCCGGGGTTCGAACCCACGACCTCCCGCTCACGGGGCGGACGCCTTACCACTAGGCCACCTACGCTACAGTGGATTCACCCTTGTAAGACCATCCCCCCCCCTTCCCTCCCATGTAAGACTTCGGCCCTTTTAAGTCCCTGTTTCTTAGAGTTTCTGTTCATTACCTCCGTACCTTCAACCCCGCTTTAAGGCTCCTTCCTTATAAGATCTGATTTTCTGAGAGTTTTAGAGGTCTAAAAAGTAGAATTCCATTGTATTTGTAACTTGGAGGTTTGAACACGCCTGGAACCAGCACAAAAGCATGTTTTTCATCATGTCCCGAGGAATGTAGTGTACTTACTGCTGTCCAAATTTAAAACGCCTTCCTGGTTAAAGCCATGCAGTAAACTAGCCCAGATAAGGAACAAGAGTATCTGTCAATGTTTGACACATGTAGACATTCAGCAGCCACTTTGCTTTCTGTACAGAGTGACAAGTTTTGCTACATCAATTTTTTACCCGACACCAATGTCAATTTGCGAACTAATTTCTGCTCTAAAACCTTTAAAGTAAAGTACAAACCTGGAAATTTGGACTAGGTTCACAAACCGAATCTGGGTGCAAATCAACTGGGTGTGAACAAGCGAAAGGGTCTGATTGGTTGCAATCATAACAAATCTCTATTTCAACCAATCCGACTATATGGAGCTACGAACCACCCATTTGGGTGGCTTTGTTTGTTTGTTTGTTTGTTTGCTTAACGCCCAGCCGACCACGAAGGGCCATATCAGGGCGGTGCTGCTTTGACATATAACGTGCGCCACAAACAAGACAGAAGTCGCAGCCCAGGCTTCACTGTCTCACCCAGTCACATTATTCTGACACCGGACCAACCAGTCCTAGCACTAACCCCATAATGGCAGACGCCAGGCGGAGCAGCCACTAGATTGCGATTGCCAATGTTAAAGTCTTAGGTATGACCCGGCCGGGGTTCGAACCCACGACCTCCCGATCACGGGGCGGACGCCTTACCACTGGGCCAATTGTGCCGGTCTTTGGGTGGCTTGGTGCACCTCAGTCCAGCACAACGGACCTCATTTAATGCCCTAAAGAAAGTGATCTTCTGTCTAAATCAATTAAAAATTACATTATTTCATTCTTTATTTCAAGCATCTGACCGTCATAGATGGTGAAGTTGCCGTCCTCGCACTCTATGGCGCTGTGCAGCTCCAGGGTCAACACCAGCCCTCTGTCGTTCTCGTTGGACGTGAACAGGTAGCGACACTGCACTCGCTCTGGTGCGCTGCAATCATCATCATCATCATCATCATCATCATCATCATCATCATCATCATCATCATCATCATCATCATCATCATCATCAATCATCCATCATCATCATCAATCATCATCATCATCAATCATCATCAATCATCATCATCATCATCATCATCATCATCATCATCATCATCATCATCATCATCGTCGTCGTCATCATCATCATCATCATCATCGTCATCATCATCATCGTCATCGTCGTCGTCGTCATCAACATCGTTGTCACCGTCATCATAGCAACTACGTTAAGTGTCACAGTCACTGTCTTCATCATCGTCCTCATTATAATCTTCGTTAGTGTCATGGTCGTTATCTTCATCATCGTCCTCATTATAATCTCCGTTAGTGTCATGGTTGTTTTCTTCATTATCATCCTCATTATAATCTCCGTTAGTGTCATGGTTGTTTTCTTCATTATCATCCTCAATATTATCTTCGTTAGTGTCATGGTCGTTATCTTCATCATCGTCCTCATTATAATCTTCGTTAGTGTCATGGTCGTTATCTTCATCATCGTCCTCATTATAATCTCCGTTAGTGTCATGGTTGTTTTCTTCATTATCATCCTCAATATTATCTTCGTTAGTGTCATAGTCGTTGTTTTTCTCTTGTCATACTATGGCTTGGACAGTTAGACAGCATCAACTAGGGTCGGTCGGGTTACCATAAACATAATATATAATGTTGCCTTAACTTTAACTAGAACAGACAACATGACGTTTGGAGCGGCTGCACTCTCTCGGCTTCCTGTTGATTCCATGTCGGAACGAATCGCAAAATTATTTGTGTTGCAAACCCCTTACTTATCAGGTTAGAAGAAGCATGTTTGCCAAATGAGAGAATGAGGGAGAGAGATGGGAGGGGGGATATGGAGAGATATATTTGGTAATTGATTATTTTAATCTATAATGACTTGACTCGTTTACGGGTTTTAGCCTCCATACGACTTGAATAATTAGCATAAAGAACTTGCGGTGATGTTTATTGGTCGTGTGTTTGGTGTGCATGCAAAAGATTCTAATGTTTTACGTTCTTACGTGCTACTTGGTATCGTCACGCTCATAAGATAACTGCCTATGTCATTTATTTTAGAGTTTTGAAAAAACGCAAATAACTTCTTTGGTTTCTGAACAATCTGCCCATCTGATTTTAGTTATGAATTTCAAACTGCCTATCTCGAGTGGTTGACATCAGTATACGCGTGAGGTAAAGAGCTGACAGCAACATTTTCAATCAGCACAAATGCATAACAACCCCGAAAAGGCATTAGCATACCTTTAAATTCTCCAAACAAGTTTGTATGTGTCAAAACGGAAAGGTGTCTAACTCAGACACGAGAACGGCAGTTTTGCTCACGTAACCGTGGCGATGATTTCCGTTGGTCTGAGAGTTTATACTCTCTAACACATGACAGGTACCCTTCCAGTAGCCTCCCCTGCAGTCTCACTGCAGAAATGCCTAACACTGAGTTAGGTATTGTTCTTATGAGCGTGACGGTATGTTGTCTGATACTGATATATACACGACGTCTGAATTTCTCTATTGATGATTATAAAGTTTTCTATGTCTAAATATTTCACTTACTTGTCGATACCGGTGTAGCTGGGAAGGTCAACAAAGATCGGGTTGAAGGACGTTTCTAAATTGACGGTCCTTTCCGGGTCACACTTGCTTGAATCTGCGGAAACAGACAGGTTTTTTTTTATTTTATTTTAAAAAACGAACAGGAGAAAGATAATGACTAAAGGGAACAAGCAGTACTGATCACACAGTGTTCAAAACTAGTTACACAAAGCGTGTTCATAAGTGGAACATTTCAGTTTAGGCACACAAAAAAATATAGGTGTGGTTACGGTAACATAGCCCAAAAAAATAGGGTAGGTAGGTAGGCAATCATTTTTTTTTTAACTTTTTTTTCTAATGTGTACAAATTAAACCTACTTGACAGGGAAATAAGTGTGCGACACGGGCGCTTTCGCTTTCATTGCGTTCTTTGCACTCGGTTTTTTTTTTTTTTTTTTTTTTGACAAATGTAATAAAAAGTTATAGGATCGGCCCCTAAAAATAGGGTAGGTCGGGTTACCGTAACCACACCTATTTTTGTTTTAGGCCTTAGAGTGTGATAAGATGTTGACGTACATTTCTGCATGGAGTAGTACTTGAGAGCGAAGCCGCGACTGGTGAGATGAGAGTCGGTGTGGAAGACCACCAGGACAGTCTTGCCGCTTGACCTGATGACGGCTTTTTCCTTCCCACACCACTTCTTCAGCAGCGGCTTGGTGCTGTCCAGCCCTGAAACACACATACCAGGTCCAGGGGAACTCCCCTTTTAACACCTCTACAAATCTGAGAAAATCGGGTCTTAAAAAGGAGGGAGTCTTAAAATGAGGATACATTTACTGATGTTATGATCAGAAAATCTGAGAAAACAGCGTCTTAAAAGCAGGGCCTAGCATTGGAAAAAGTGAGTTCAGCTTACAAAGGCGGGGGTCTGGCCCCAGGTGGGGAAAAAAAGAAATATAAATATAAATAGTGGTGAAATAGAAAAAAAAACTCTGTAAATAGAGAGAAAAAAAATTGCGATTTTTTACCTAAAATTACACACACACACCCCCCCCCCCCCCTCCTCAAAGAAGATTGAGCAACTAAATTATGCCTTCACCAACAAGCAAAACACAGACAGAGAACAAGAAAACTGACAATCTTGTGTCATTTGGCCTGAAAGTGCCATTCCCACTTCCAGGAATACCTGGATTCTTTGTCACTGAATGGCTGACCACGTTCAACAATGTCGCTTCGAGACATTATTTCAAGTCCAGAGCCACAAAACACCGGCACAAAGCAAGCTCGCGCGATGCCAGAGGAAGTGCGTGCTCAAGCAAACTGTCAAACCGATTGAGAATTGAACCGAACAGCGCACAAAACGAAAGCTGGGACTGTTTGGGTTTACCGTTTGGGAATAACAGGTTTTTGCATTTCGGCGTACACCAAATCGAGTTCCGCGTACTGGCGATGTTATTTCGGCGTAAAGTAAGCCGAACGGCTTACAATGCTAGGCCCTGTAAAAGGGAGGGAGTCTTAAAATGGGTGTAAATTTACTGATGTTATGATCAGAAAATCTGAGAAAACAGCGTCTTAAAAGGGAGGGAGTTTTAAAATGGGGGAGGGGTCTTAAAAAAGGGAGTGCGTGAGGGGGGGGGGGGGGTTGCACGGTAGTATGAGCTATTCTAGTGATTTTGAGATTTGTTGTTGTTGTTCTTGCTTCTGTTTGTAATTGTCTATATGTACGTAGGCCTACTAAGCAAACACTGAAAATCCTGTCCAAGTAAATGATAATTCCACGAATTGTTCTGTGCTTGCTAGCCTTTTTTTTTTTTTTTTTTGGGGGGGGGGGGGCGTTTTTTTACTGCCTTCTGGCGGCCAATTATCATATCACAGCAAAATGTCGATTCTATAGTCTGGAACGTATTCTTTTCTTATGGCTGCTGCCGTTGTTATCATTTGTGCGTTTGCTTTCAGGGTGGTGGTGGTTATTGTTCGGGTCTTATTTCCAACTTAAATGCTGTGGTCCATTATCTAGGACAAGGAAGAAAAGGTCACCACATAAATCGTAATTGCGGATGCCGTAAAGGTCAAGTGAACAACAGAATACGAATGTGTTCCAAATCAGACTTCTATGGATACACTGGCATTGGAACATGATCTGCGTTTTCCCCAGCCATAACGAATATCATACATACGGATGCTTGTCAATGCTGTCATGAATAATTCATATTACATAAAAGAAATGGCAGAATTACAAGGGGGTGGCATTTGGCGGGGGGGGGGGGGGGGGGGGGGGGGGGGGTATGTGGTCACCCTGTACAAGAACCTACCATCATAGACAGCGAGGTAGTCCTCACAGTCGCCGTTGTCCCAGTTGACCAGGTCAGTGGCCACACTCTCCAGCTGGACGATAGGGTCACGGAAACCTTCCGGGGCCGTCAGCACCCACTGGCAGTGCTCGTTGCTGTGACGTCACAGAGTAATGACGTCATCACAAAGAACAGTACTAAGTTAATATAAGGGACATCCAGATTCAACCTTCGTCAGACGAACATTCGTCGGTGGTGGGGATTTCCTCTCTATTTTTAACTTTGTGCCTCAATGCGCATGCGCTTGGTTTTTGGCGCTCACCACTGCTTGCCGAAGATCGGGATCTGCGTGGTGAAAAAGGCATGTTTGACGAACCTCAATCAGCAATCTTCGTGAGTACTTTTAGTCCTTTTCATAATGTTAAAAATATGTTTTATGTGCGCAGTGTTAAAGTTTAATATCTTTACGACGCTTCTGTGGACTGTGCATCTGTAAACTGTTCATTTTGGAGGCGTAGTGCATGAACACGGATACCTACACAAAACTCAGAACTTGAGTCGACGGGCGACATATCCTGCCAATTATCTCCCTTGATCTCTCTTGCACAAGACACTTGTTTCCACTAGACCTATTTGTTTTAGAGTTGGGAGATTTTACAGGAATGAATCTAAAAATCGAAAAAAAAATCAGTGTTGCTTGTGTACCCAGCATATTCAGATGTCTGGAATATTCCGATAAAAAAGACTCGTCATATATAACACTACTCGTCATCACTGTTTCGAAAAACAGACGAACGCACGAAGAACTTCGCGTAGATCTGGACCGAAATTAGAAAGTGGTGACCGTGACGGGATGTGACGTCACCACTTCAACAAACTCGCGAACATCGGAACTCACGAACTTTTGACGAAGGCAAATCTGGATGTCTCTACTGTCGGATCAAACAACAAACAAACATAAGCATTATAAATAAAATATAAAAAAAATTTAAAAAATTTAAAAAATCCCTGCGCTTAGAACTGTACCCACGGAATACGCGCGATATAAGCCTCATATTGATTGATTGATTGATGGACGTGGCAGTACTCGAGCATTATTGTATACACGCTCGCTTAACCTGTTCGCCGCCAGTAAAGATGTGTACATACTTGTTTCTCTGAATTGACAACTTACAGTGTGCTCTTCATGCATACATGAATACATCCTACACACACCTTGTTTGTTTGTTGTTGTTCTTCTTCTTTGTTGTTTATTAAACGGTTTGTTGCCCGTTAAAGCGAGTTACCCAGGATGTCCTACGGGCAACGAAAGGGTTAAAGATACGAGATTTTACACCCAGGAGCAGAGTCCGTTGCTTATAATTATGTCGCAACGTAATGATATTTTAACAAAGTACATGGCACTTCTCAATACTTTCCATGCTAAACTATACTAAAATAAACTAGCTTTGTCAGCGAGTACCCTACCAGTCACTTTCATGCATACAGCCGGAAAACTTTTAACGTCATAAAGGTAATGACGTTACAAAACACTGCAATGTTAAATATGTTGTAAAGTTGAAGCTACCTGACTTTAAACACATGACGTCAACACAATGAACAAAGCCGCAAGGCGAACTATTTTACTGGCTGTTTGGTTCCACTAACTATCAGTGCTAAAATGTTTGGCTAAAAAAGGTAATGCCTCATCGAAAACCTCTCTATTTTCAGGACATCATATGTGACCCTCCACCACGAAATGAGTCGCATGTCACCTCGCGCGGTTCTGCGCTAGGCTTGATATAAGTCCGGAGAGTGTCTGGTAACAGTGTGAGGGTCACCTTAGTCACAGGCTTATAACTCAAACAGTTTTTGCTCTTTTCTGAAACGGGTTTCACCACTGGATAGAGCATAAAAAACTCTTTAGGAAAATGTAAAAATATGAAAATCATGCAAAGGTGACATGCGACTCTTTTCGTGGTGGAGGGTCACAAATCACAAACGGAGAAAAGCATTCTAAATGTAGAAGAAATAAATGAGTGGGAGTAACAGAGATATAACAAGTCGCGTAAGGCGAAAGTACTACATTTAGTCAAGCTGTGGAACTCACAGAATGAAACTGAACGCACTGCATTTTTTCACAATGACCGTAGTCCGCCGCTTGTGTATAACGGAGTGAAACTGACGAGCCTGTTCAGCGCGGTAGTGGTTTCGCTGTGCTGCAGAGCACGCTTTTCTGTACCTCTCTTCGTTTTAACTTTCTGAGCGTGTTTTTAATCCAAACATATCATATCTATATGTTTTTGGAATCAGGAACGGACAAGGAATAAGATGAAATTGTTTTTAAATCGATTTCGGAAATTTAATTTTGATCATAATTTTTATATTTTTAATTTTCAAAGCTTGTTTTTAATCCAAATATAACATATTTATATGTTTTTGGAATCAGGAAATGATGTAGAATAAGATGAACGTAAATTTGGATCGTTTTATATGAAAAAAAATTATTACAATTTTCAGATTTTTAATGACCAAAGTCATTAATTAATTTTTAAGCCACCAAGCTGAAATGCAATACCGAAGTCCGGCCTTTGTCGAAGATTGCTTTACAAAAATTTCAATCAATTTGATTGAAAAATGAGGGTGTGACAGTGCCGCGTCAACTTTTACAAAAAGCCGGATATGACATATCATCAAAAGTATTTATCGAAAAAAAGAAAAACAATTCCGGGGATATCATTCCCAGGAACTCTCATGTCAAATTTCATAAAGATCGGTCAAGCAGTTTGGTCTGAATCGCTCTGAACACACACACGCACAGACAGACAGACAGACACACACACACACACACATACACCACGACTCTCGTCTCGATTCCCCCTCTATGTTAAAACATTTAGTCAAAACTTGACAAAATGTAAAAGGTTAGTTCAGAACGTCATCCATTACAGGCCAACATCGGCGTGCGGCAGATATAGCTCTAGTTTCTCGTGCTAGCAACGCTAAATTTAGCTCTATGGCCTTCTACTGTAACAAGCTTGTTCTCCTGGAGACGGATGTTCGGCTTTTAGCACTCACTTTTCATAGTCGTTGGGATAACTGGGTGACGTCAGTAAAGCCATGGAGTCGGCAGCCGTTAGGTACTTCAGACGTCGGCCGCATGCTTCACCTGGAACACACAGCATTATAACACACCATCAGGTATAGGTATTATCCTTTATCATATCATATGTACGGTCTGTAGGCTAGATAAGCCTTTGGCCGGAGAAAGAGATGGAACCAAATTTCATTATACGAGGGTCGTGGCATAAGCAAACACACGAGAGAGAGAGAGAGAGAGAGAGAGAGAGAGAGAGAGAGAGAGAGAGAGAGAGAGAGAGAGAGAGAGAGAGAGAGAGAGAGAGAGAGAGAGAGAGAGAGAGAGAACTCAGAACTCAGAACTTTATTACATAAGGATAAAGGTTTTAGGCTTAGCCTAATCTTCCAACCTGTCCTTGGAACATATACAGAGAGAGAGAGAGAGAGACAGACAGACAGACAGACAGACAGACAGACAGACATAGACAAATAGGCAGAGAAACAGTCAGACAGAACGAAAGCGTTTCCTTGAAAACGATTCCTTTATCCCATGTAAAAGCTTGATCTGGTTTGTAGGGGTTTACACGTTGGTTTACACGTTGGTTTACACGAGAACGTATTAATTATCTCTTGGAGCACAATGTAAATCATAACATTTTGCAAGCTTTACAACCACAACAATGCTTTTGGAACTGGCCCCAATGTTCGCATAGGAGCTTCGATCTGTGCTTGCAAAATACAAGAAAGAAGTGTTATAAATGAGAGAGAATGCAGAATATGGAAACTATTCCTTGATTTTTTTCTGGGTCGTTGCAGGGGGCAGATGTAGGAGGAAATGAGTGTGCTCTGCCACACAGCGCTTCAAGTGTCACGTTCAATAGCAATTTCCAAACCCCTGTCACGACCGCCTCCACACACACACACACACACTCACTCACACACACGGTCATCTTGCTACTGGACTGTATGCATTTCCAAGCTTCGATGTTCCTTTAAACCATAGCTCTGCCTCTGTGTGTGTGTGTGTGTGTGTGTGTGTGTGTGTTTGTTGTGTGTGCTTTTGTGTGAGTTTATGTGTTCATGCGTGCGCGCGTGATTGCGGACGTGCGTGCGCAAAAACAAGAAGGGCACTTGAGCCTCTGTTTTTTTTTAAACTTAGGTGGGTGAACAATAAAAAAAACAAAATACGCACAAAAACAACAACAAAATGACAAATAATGCAATGATCGAACAACCTGTCCCTTCTGACGAGTTCAAGGGAGGCAGCTGGCGGCAGTCATTACAAGGTTATCTAATTATCTCCCTTTGCAATGGAGGTCTTAGAGGACGTAAATCTTCATTACATGGCCATACGAACTCGCGCTCACCTGCTTTACAGCTGCAATTTCTACGCAACACTGGCTGATTTTGTGCGCGAAAAACGCTAGTGTTTTTACCCCTTGGAATAAAATGGAAAGGGGGTTCTGGTAATCTGGTGAAGGAACAAAGCAACAAACTTTAGAACGTGCAACATGTCATTAGCATGTTGGTTATTCTGGCTGAAAGCGGACAAACACTCAAGTCCCTAATTGGCTAAAAACCGTAGGACTTTTAATATTAATTTTACGGTTATTCTGGTTAACGCCCCTTCAAACGAATCATTAATTAGAACGTAAACGTGGCTTATTTAAAAATGACTGTTGGAAACGTGCAGGAAAAATGTGTTAACAGAAAACACAATTATTTTGGTGTGTACCTATGCGTTAAGAAATCAAGAAAGTTGGGGCGGAATTACATCTGTTTCATTAGCCTCAGTGAAAGGAAAGAGAACCAGCAGAGAGGGGGTGGGGGGGGGGGGGGGTGGTAGAAAGATCAACTGAGCAAGAAAGATATAAGATACGATTATGTTTTATTTACGTGGGAAATGATATAAGCAATTGCTGTTTTCTTTTTACAATCAACCCTTGCCCGTGACGGAACAATAGTAACACCTAACTCATTACATAACAATCATTAGCAATCAACTAAATGGCGTTAGATAGGAACAAATATACAATACTGTATTACATCATGAAGTATCATGTTAATATTTCAAAAGTGGCTCCTTAGAACTACACAAAACATTATATCACCAAGACATTAAGTAATAACAAGAGAGTGAGAGAGAGAGAGAGAGAGAGAGAGAGAGAGAGAGAGAGAGAGAGACAGAGACAGAGAGACAGACATAGACAGACAGAGACAAAGGGACAGAGACAGACAGACAGACAGACAGAGACAGAAACAGAGAGACATGTGGACTCTGAAGCAATCTTTTCCAAACGTCAAACCCCATCCGTCTTCCCATCAAAAACCTCACACGATCAAGATTTTGGACGAGAAAAATACATTTCGATCAGTTTTTCTACATCGCTTCAGGGACAGAGAGCAGGTTGAGCACAAAACAAGAGATAAACGGCAGAGTGCTTTGCGGGTTCATCAGTTCAGGTGAGATGTGGTATTAAATTAAACACAATGAGAATAATACCCAAAAGAAAGCGTATAGGTTCTTACAAAAACGATGGGAAAAAACTCCTTATAATCCAAGTCCGACAAAAAGAAAATTAGGTCAGGTCGTCACGTATTCCTCTCCTACAGTGCTTTCTTTCTTTGTCGATCATCTTCGCGAATTACTTCCCACAAGGAATCCTTTCCTGTCTGGAACAAGATGGACAATAGAGCTTCCTCTAGGGTTAGAGACCATCAAACAGTGTTTTTGCATTGTCAGTACCCTACCAGGCACTGTCACGTGGACAGCAGGAACACTGTCGATCGATATGCCCCCACGCCCCCGTCTCTCCCCCTCCACTACCACCTCGCCTTTGCTGTCCTGGGTGGGGGAGAATCTCGGTCACCCAAACGACACACATCTCATTCGATCTACAAAACAGCACCTACATCCAGAGTGATAGTTAACGTTGACCTGATTCCTCGTGAGAGCTTTTTCAGGACGTCTGATGTCTGATGTCTTTAATCGTAATTATGTACCCCTAACACACGGAGTTCAATACGACGGCGTTCTTTTAAAGAATTCCGTTCGGTTGGATGAAAGAATCGTCGTTCTCGGTTCTAAGATATATGAGCTACTATTAATTGGATTGAATGCCGAGTTTTTCATGCCACCCCCCCCCCTCTCACTCTCTCTCTCTATTTCACTCTCTCTCTTTTTAACTCTCTCTCTCTCTCTCTGTCTCTCTCTCTTTCACTCTCTCTCTCTTTCTTTCTCTCTCTCTTTCTTTCTCTCTTTCTCTCTCTCTTTCTCTTTCTCTCTCTCTTTCTCTCTCTGTCTCTCTCTCTCAATCACCCCCCTCTCTTCTTCTCTCTCGCTCTCCCCGCCCCCCTCCCCCCAACCCCCGCCCCCCCCCCCCCCCCCCCCCCACTCTCTCTCCCTCTCTCTCAATCACCACCCTCTCTTCTTCTCTCTCGCTCTCCCCGCCCCCCTCAGGTCAGAAAGAACCTGCACCAAATGTGTATCACAAGACATAGGTGATGAATTCCATTATTTATTTGTCTGTGATTTTTTCAAAGAAGAAAGAGCTGAGTTGTTACCACCTTACTATTGGAAAAAACCTAATGCACTTAAATTTAAAAAGTTGTTTGCTACTAAGAAATTGCTAAAGAATACTTTCGACTTTATTAATAGAATTTGTAACAGTTTTTCATAATTTTTTTTTTTTATTTTTTTTTTATTTACTATATTAGCATATATCATGATTGTATTGATTGTATTTATTGTTCAACATGCCCCCATGGGTTATGGACTTATACAAACTTGAACTTGAACTTGACTAAATGTAAAAACGGCATGTCCGGAGGGCGCAAGTGCAACAGAAGAAACAGCGGGGGGTTAGACTTGTCAGAGGAAACCGCATTCACAGAGGTGAGTGCCAGCACAAAGCGGGGTAACAATCTCAAGTTCCCTTCATCGATTTTTACGGCTTTTCTATTTCTCGTTTTTTAAAGATGCATTTCTTCTCGTGTACGCGATCGGGTTAACCAGTACAGACCTCTGTTGGGGATTTTGCGTGGAATAAGAGCTACCTTTCCGCCATTTGGACACGTACAAACAAATCCCTCCACTTGGTCACACACCAAAAATCAACACCGTCACTGCTTGCTGTGGCCAGTTGAATTTTGTATGAATTAATGGCGTTTACGAAGTTACTTTTTTGTGTGTGACCAAGCGGAGGGATGGCCTGTCCTATGTCCTGGTCAGATCTGAGATGGTGCCGTATTGTTTATACGAGCATGAGTGTGCATTTAAAGATGCATTTCTTTCGTGTAAGAGATCGGGTTAACCACCACAGACCTCTGTTCGGGATCTTGCGTGAAATATGAGCTTTCCGCCACTCAGACACGTACCAACAACGAACAGCCTAGCTGCTTTCCGTGAGTTTATGTGTGAGACAAAGTACAGTGTGTCAGCTGTTTCAGTGTAATCTGATTCGTACACCGGATGGATGTGTTCGTACATCCAAAACACATTTTTGGACCAACATTCCTTGCCACTCTTAGCCTTAAGACCAATTGGGTCGATGTACTTATGAATGTTTGCATTTATTGTCAAGATGAAATGTCCATTTAATAACCTGTCTTGATTTGTTTGAAGTCTGTTTTGCGTGTTTGCTTGCACCTTTGTTTCCTTGGCTGAAGCATTTCTGTGTTTTGTTCCTTTCCTCGCAAACCATCATTTAACCCACAACTAATCTGTCAAGGTTTTTACTTGGGATAAAAGCGATCTTTCTGTAACCGTCTCTGAATCCTCACAGAAAGTTGGCTCGTCCCGCTCCGGATCGGAGCCCATGACTCGCGGATCTCAAGTCCCGTGCTGTACCAATGTTGTTAGCCATCCCCCATCTTCAACACGCGGATCTCAAGTCCCGTGCTCTACCAATGTTGTTAGCCATCCCCCATCTTCAACACGCGGATCTCAAGTCCCGTGCTCTACCAATGTTGTTAGCCATCCCCCATCTTGAACACGCGGATCTCAAGTCCCGTGCTCTACCAATGTTGTTAGCCATCCCCCATCTTGAACACGCGGATCTCAAGTCCCGTGCTCTACCAATGTTGTTAGCCATCCCCCATCTTGAACACGCGGATCTCAAGTCCCGTGCTCTACCAATGTTGTTAGCCATCCCCCATCTTCAACACGCCGATCTCAAGTCCCGTGCTGTACCAATGTTGTTAGCCATCCCCCATCTTGAACACGCGGATCTCAAGTCCCGTGCTCTACCAATGTTGTTAGCCATCCCCCATCTTGAACACGCGGATCTCAAGTCCCGTGCTGTACCAATGTTGTTAGCCATCCCCCATCTTGAACACGCGGATCTCAAGTCCCATGCTCTACCAATGTTGTTAGCCATCCCCCATCTTCAACACGCCGATCTCAAGTCCCGTGCTCTACCAATGTTGTTAGCCATCCCCCATCTTCAACACGCGGATCTCAAGTCCCGTGCTCTACCAATGTTGTTAGCCATCCCCCATCTTCAACACGCGGATCTCAAGTCCCGTGCTCTACCAATGTTGTTAGCCATCCCCCATCTTGAACACGCGGATCTCAAGTCCCATGCTCTACCAATGTTGTTAGCCATCCCCCATCTTCAACACGCGGATCTCAAGTCCCGTGCTCTACCAATGCTGTTAGCCATCCCCCATCTTGAACACGCCGATCTCAAGTCCCGTGCTCTACCAATGTTGTTAGCCATCCCCCATCTTCAACACGCCGATCTCAAGTCCCGTGCTCTACCAATGTTGTTAGCCATCCCCCATCTTCAACACGCCGATCTCAAGTCCCGTGCTCTACCAATGTTGTTAGCCATCCCCCATCTTGAACACGCGGATCTCAAGTCCCGTGCTGTACCAATGTTGTTAGCCATCCCCCATCTTGAACACGCGGATCTCAAGTCCCGTGCTCTACCAATGTTGTTAGCCATCCCCCATCTTGAACACGCGGATCTCAAGTCCCGTGCTCTACCAATGTTGTTAGCCATCCCCCATCTTCAACACGCCGATCTCAAGTCCCGTGCTCTACCAATGTTGTTAGCCATCCCCCATCTTGAACACGCGGATCTCAAGTCCCGTGCTCTACCAATGTTGTTAGCCATCCCCCATCTTGAACACGCGGATCTCAAGTCCCGTGCTCTACCAATGTTGTTAGCCATCCCCCATCTTGAACACGCGGATCTCAAGTCCCGTGCTGTACCAATGTTGTTAGCCATCTCCCATCTTCAACACGCGGATCTCAAGTCCCGTGCTCTACCAATGTTGTTAGCCATCCCCCATCTTGAACACGCGGATCTCAAGTCCCGTGCTCTACCAATGTTGTTAGCCATCCCCCATCTTGAACACGCCGCCAGTACAACTGGCCTTGACACGGAACGATTCAAGGGGGGCAATCTCAGTCATCTGAAAGAGGGAAATCCAAACGCAATCCGCCTTGTTCGATTTTATGGGCTTGGACGATAGAGAAAAATAAGAAAAGCAAAAGCTGGAGTCCAGTCTGGACGAAACTGCTATCAAGAACGCAGAATTATTTTTTTCTGAGTTTTTTTTAGCCGTAAGCGCCATGTTTATCGGAGCAGGAAACTCTTCCAGAGTGAGGCCCCTTTGTTGGTTTCACTGCGGTGAACAGCAGTTATGAGAAATTCGAAATGAGAAATGGCGCTTACGGCTAAAAAAAACTCAGAAAAAATCAATTCTGCGTTCTTGATAGCAGTTTCGTCCAGACTGGACTCCAGCTTTTGCTTTTCTTATTTTTCTCTATCGTCCAAGCCCATAAAATCGAACAAGGCGGATTGCGTTTGGATTTCCCTCTTTCAGATGACTGAGATCCGATTGAATCGTTCCGTGTCAAGGCCAGTTGTACTGGCCGCGTGTTCAAGATGGCCATCCCCGAGACGGAATGTACCTTTAAGAGAGTCTTCCTGTAAGTGTAGACGTGTTATTGTTTGAAACGTGTGTATGAGAATTTGAATAAACACGCTTAAACCAAGTGTAGACAACCTCGTAAAACACAACAGATCCGATGCAGTCGGAGCATCCCTCCATTAAGACAAAGGACAACACTCCAACGGCATGTCTTCTGTCTGTGCAGAGAGGGAATATCTAGCTGTATTAACTTCGCAAACGACACCTTTCCAATCCGCAAATCTTATTCAGAATAAATTCTCAGTACGCACATAAAGCAGCGATACTGTTAAAGGTGGTCGTCTACATTTTTGCTTTTTTTCAATAATCTTATGGTTAGATTTCGATACAAAATTATGTCAAATGATGAATGAACCATGGGGAAAAAAGTTATAGAAAAAAAAATATATGTAAACAAAGATTTTATTTTTGGGTAGCGTGACTCACGCTTCCAATATTTTGTTTTCTGTTTGCTGAGAACATGTGCTTTGCCTAAAAATACTGACCAATCAAATTCATGTCACTATGCTTATAGCCACGCCCAAACAAGTGCAGCAACAGTTTGACACTGGAGCGCTGTCCAAGCTTTTTTTTAAACGCACGAAATGCACGGGATTTGAGAGGAGTTTTGCGCTTGGCATTTTCCAAATAAGGATGTATCCTACTATGAGTACTACGCTGGAATACTACAATGAATTTTCAAACGGCTACACTGGCTTCGTCTTTCCTGATCGAAAGGGGGTGTATTGTTGATATTTGTAGATAATATACTCTGCATTTTAATGGTCAAATGGCGATTTCGGTATAAAGGACCTTTAATATACGTTATTTGCGTTTTTAACCAAAAATTATGATAGCGGTCTCGGAGAACAATGACTGTCTCGATCTGTGTAATACCTGCTATTCAGACTTGGTCGTGTGACAGACGTTTTCTTCCACACGAGATTACGTTGATTGTCTAACTCAGCCTGACGGCTTCGTTAGACATCAGCTAATCGAGTGTGGAAGAAAACTCTGTCACACGACCAAGTCGGAATAGCATTTATGTCTCACAGCTTCAACAGAGGAGAGAACAAACACGTTTTGCGTACTCAAGCTTGACAAACCTAACCACAGGAGCAGCCATTGTGGAGAGATCTACTACGGAAGTGAACGAACAACTATGAATGACGTCTCGGTATATGTGAATGACGTCACAGTCATCGTCACAGTCTGTATCTTTTGAAGCATCGCATTCTTCATGACGTCTTTCTGTGTCTGCATCCGCGAAATGTTTGTTCTTTTCGGGGTCTTTGTCATCAATGTTCAGAACTCTGTCCTTCTAGTTTCAGACTAACAGGCCTCCTGAGCGAGCCACTTTCCAAGGGCAGCTAAACTCGCGTATGGAAACAGTACTGTCGTCTGGGATGCCGTTCTCAGTATTCTCAGCGTTGAAGAATTTGTAAAGAGAAGAAACGACAACAGCAGAAGAAATAAAAGTCGTGTGTGCATTTTGGGGCTTTTGGAGGGACGATTTCACATGCTCCAAAGCGTGTAACATACAATCTTGCACACGTTTGCTTTAGTAGTGGCAAAGAAGGAAAGCGTGTGACATTGTTTGATGTACGCGTCTAAGAGGAAGCACGAATGCTCCTGTTTTATGTGGAGGAACGTGACAAGAACCCTGGAGTTTGGCTTCGATGACTTGACTTGCATGTGCCTAAGAAGAAGTTACGATGCTGTTATTCTCTGCATTAACCTGAACGGGTCTACAGAGATCTACAAAAGGGTGTAGACAGGAAGGAAAGAGTCTTTAAAACACACAGTTCTCTTTCCCAAACTGCCTGCTCGATCACACCCGGGAGCAAACAAGCATCAGCTTTGCTCTCCCCCTCTCGTCCGCTCTTCTGAGTTCACACCCTTGTGGTTTTCTTGAATTCAATTCTTTGACGAGCAGTTTCTCTCCCGCTCTGTGTGTCTATCCCCTTTCTCTCTCTCTCTCTCTCTCTCTCTCTCTCTCTCTCTCTCTCTCTCTCTCTCTCTCTCTGTCTCTCTGTGTCTCTCTCTGTGTCTCTCTCTCTGTGTCTCTGTCTCTCTCTCTCTCTCTCTCTCTCTCTCTCTGTGACTCTGTCCATCTCTCCCTCTCTCTGTCTCTGTCTCTGTCTATCTCTCTCTCCCTGTCTCTCTCTCTCTCTCTCTGTCCATCTCTCTCTCCCTCTCTCTCTGTCTCTCTCTCTCTCTCTCTCTTTGTCTCTGTCTATCTCTCTCTCTCTCTCTCCCTCTCTCTCTCTATCTCTCTCTCTCTCTGTCCATCTCCATCTCCCTCTCTCTGTGTCTCCAAACTATCCCCCCAATCTTTGTACCTGCCATCTCCCTCTATCTCTTTTCCTTTTTTTCTTTCTTTTTCTTGTTAGCTTGTACACATGTACTACGTAGCCTTAAACCTCTATCCTTGTAAAAAAAAAATAAAGGGTCATCATCATCCCCTCCTCTCTCTCTCTCTCTCTCTCTCTCTCTCTCTCTCTATCTCTTTCTTTCTCTCTCTCTCTCTTTCTTTCTCTCTCTCTCTCTCTCTCTCT